>NW_007259502.1:175400-184887 GCF_000164805.1 Carlito syrichta
TCAGGCTATAAAATAAATGTGCAAAAGACAATCACATTTCTTTATACCAATAATAAACAAACAGAAACCCAAATAAAAAGCACAATTCCATTCACAATAGCCATACACACAAAAAAAGAAATACCTTGGCATCTTCCTAACCAGAAATGTGAAAGACCTTTACAATGAAAACTACAAAACACTGTTCAAATAAATCAAAGATGTCACAAACAAGTGGAACAATATCCCATGCTCATGGAATGGAAGAATCAACATTGTGAAGATGTCCACCTTACCTAAGGCAATCTACAGATTCAATGCAATGCCTATCAAATTACCAGTAACATTCTTTTCAGACCTAGAAAAAACAACACAGGAATTCATATGGAAACACAAATGACCAAGATTAGCCAGAACAATCCTCAGCAAAAAAAAAACAAAGCAGGTGGTATCACAATACCAGACTTCAAACTTTACTATAAAGCTACAATCATCAAAACAGCTTGGTATTGGTATAGGAACAGGCATATAGATCAATGCAATAGAATTGAGATTCCAGAAGCAAAACCTCAATTTTTCAATCAAGTCATCTTTGACAAAGCCTCCACCACCTACCATTCGGGAGAGGAGAACCTATTCAGTAAATGGTGTGGGAAAACTGACTGACCACATGCAGAAGATTGAAACAGGACCCCTATCTATCCCCATACACAAAAATTAACTCCAAATGGATCATAGACCTAAATGTAAAACCTGAAACCATAAGAACCTTAGACAATGAAGGATATACCCTCATGGAAATTGGAACTAGCATCCAATTCCTGAACAAAATCTGAAACCCACAGGCCACAAGGGATAAGATAGACAAGTGGGACCTCATTAAACTGACAAGCTTCTGCAAAGCCAAAGAAACTATCCAGAGAGCAGGGAGACAGCCTACAGACTGGGAAAAAGTATTTGCCAACTCCCGGTCTGACAAAGGCTTAACATCTTAGATCTACAAGGAACTCAAATGTGCTGAAAAGAAAAAAACAAACAACCCCATTATAAAATGGGCAAAAGATATGAATAGACACTTCACAAAGGAAGACATCTGAGCAGCCAACAGACACATGAAGAAATGTTCAACCTCACTAATCATCAGGGAGATGCAAATCAAAACCACACTGAGATACCACCTAACTCCAGTCAGAATGGCAGTTATCAATAACTCAAAAAATAACAGTTGCTGGAGAGGTTGTGGCAAAAAGAGAACACTTCTACACTGTTGGTGGGAGTGTAATCTAGTGCAACCTCTGTGGAAAGCAGTGTGGTGATTCCTAAAAGGCCTAAACATCAACCTCCCATATGACCCCGCAATCCCCCTACTGGAAATATACCCTGAAGATCTCAAATCACTGTATAAAAAAGATACCTGCACACAAATGTTTATCGCAGCATTGTTCACAATAGCAAGAACCTGGAACCCACCATGCTGTCCATCAAAAGAGAACTGGATTAAAAAATGTGGTACATATACACGATGGAATACTATGCAGCCATAAAAAAGAACAAAATCATGAATTTTGCAGCAACCTAGTTGGAATTAGAGTCTATAATACTTTGTTTCTCAGACCTCTCACAGAAACAAAGATATGAGTATCACATGTTCTCACTCATATAGTGGACCTTGATCATCCAACGCACTACCATAAGAAAATGACTGACAGTGGTGGGAAACTATGGGGGGAGAAGGAGAATGGGACTAATGGTAGTAAACATCTGTCTGGAAACAGGGAGACACCTGTTATCAACAAGGGGGCCTGAATGAAGCATATTTGTATACCTAACCCTTAACTGTACCCCACAATATCATAATAAAAAAATATTGATTAAAAAAAAGAAATATATTCTATGCAGAAAATGCATCTTCCTAGGTTCTGTGATTTACAGAACATGGAGATATTCTTGTAACAAATAAACTCTAATATAAATTCAACAAATACTGTGCAATAAATTGGAAGTGTGTTTTCCTTCTAAATTTATATGTTAAAACGCTGATCCCCAAGGTATGGTATTAAGAGGTTAGATTTTTCAGAGATGATTAGGTCATGGGAGCATGAATAGGATTAGTGCCTTTATAAAATAAGTATGAGAGTGACCCCTCTTCCCTTTCTACCCTGTGAAGTAACAGTGAAAAAAGATGATTATCTAGGAAGCTCTGACAAGACATCAAATCTGCTGACACCAAGATCTTGGATTTGCCAGTCCCCAGAACTATAAGAAATAAATTTCTAAGATGGTGACTGGACAGGTCAGACTGTGAGAGTCTCTGCAAAAGCAAGTGTCCATAAAGACTCTCTGCGTGAGTAGGCATGTGCTGGTGGGTGAGTGAAAGTCTGTCTGAGGGGAGACTCAGGTTCCTGCACCTGGAGGTCCCTTCTGAAGGTGACTGCAAGACCCACTGCCCTGAGATTGGAGCCACCACTGCTCAGATCATCTGCTGCTCATGGGATTCTCCTGAGAAGAACCTGCTGAATGCAGCATTTCTCATCACCTGGTGCCTGGCCCACACCACCACTTGTTATAGCAAATCAGCTAGAGCCCCGGATACCATCAGTTGAGAGAGAAGATTGGGGAGATCCAGAGAGGAGCCCCATCCCTGGTGAGGAAACATTGACCGCATCCATTTTCTCTGTACCAGGACCAGGCAGAAACCTGCATTGCCCTGCCCAACTCCGCCCAGTTTTACCTAGCCTCCAACTTTGGGACCTAAGGTAATCTTATCAAACTGGGAGTGATAGAAGCCCCTTCCCCTATGCTGGATCAGACACAGATAGGTCAGATCTGAGTGGCAGACTTTAGAGACAGCAAGCCGGGTGAGTCCAGATCTGATCCATCCTCTTTCTCCAGTAGACCTAGAGCATCTGACTCAAGCTGTGGGCAACCCTATCTGCCTGCTCTGAGAGCAGAGGGGAGGGTCTAGAGATCAAGCTGAAAGGACGTTGGACTTACAGGAAGAACATCAGAGTGAGTTTGGTTCCTTGTTTTTTTGTTTTTGGGGGTTTTCTTGTCTGTTTGTTTTGCTCATTTTTTGTTTGTTTTTAAGTTTTAGGTTTTTATCTCTCTGTTTTTGATAACATTTTCATACTTGCTTTGTTTTTGTTATTTTATTGATTCTTTTTTCCTTTAGACTTCCTGTTTGTCTGTGGGAAGAGTACATCAATAGGAAGGTTTTTGTTGGTTTGAGTGTATGTATGATTGTCTGTATGTGTAAGTTTTTTTTTATTCTTTTCTGTCTTTGTGTCTCTTTTCATTTGTTAGTTGGTACTTTTCTCTCTCTCCACCTTTCTCTTGCCCACCTCCTTCCCTTTTCCCCTTTTCCTGTTCTTTTCCTTTTTCTTACCTAATTTTGATTTCAGGGAGCAAACCTATACCCCCACTGCATGGACAGATTGTATGGCAGTGGGATGTGTGTTCCAGGGTACCCATAAACCTGTCGGTGGATACTGGGATCTGCAGATAGATCATGAATCACAGCTCCCTCCTCAATTGAATCTCAAAACTGAATAAAAAGTACAGCCCTCAATCCACATTCCAGCTTCAGAACTGAACAAAGCTAGAGGACCCACATAAGGTAGAATAGGAGATTGAGCAAAAAGAAGTAAGAGCTACCCTGCCATCTCTGAACAGCAGAATTAAAGAAGAAGGAGGGAAAAAAAGTGTGTGTGGGGGGTAATCTACACAAATGATGAAAAACTAAAAGAAGAATATGGGTCTCACACAGACCTCTGAGAGGTTAGACACTGAGAAAACAGACTTTGGAATGCAAACAGTGAAGAGCCCCCAGAATCATAAGATTGAAATTCTGTCATGCACCTTCTCAGATCACAGTGGAACAAAAATAAATATCAACACCAGCAAAGTTACCCCAAAACCCACAAGACATGGACACTAAACAGCATTATGCTAAGCAATACCTGGGTCAACATGGAAATCAAAGCAGAGAATAAAAGATACCTAGAAACAAATGAAAATAAAAAATATTTTTCCAAAACCTCTGGTATGCCATGAAAGCAGTAGTAAGAGGAGAATTCATATTGCTACACACACATGAAGAAAATGGAATGATCACAAGTTAACAGCCTAACAAGTCACCCAAAGAAGCTGGAAAAGCAAGACCATCAAAACCCTAACTTTAGCAGAAGAATCCAGATCACTAAAATAAAAGCCCAGATCCGGGACATAGAAGACAAAAAGATAATACAAAAAAAATCAATGAAACTAATGTTCTTTGAAAGGATTCACAAGATTGATGGTCCCCTAGCTAGACTGATCAAGATAAAGAGAGAAAAAGCCAGATCTGGGACATAGAAGACAAAAAGATAATACAAAAAAAAATCAATAAAACTAATGTTCTTTGAAAGGATTCACAAGATTGATGGTCCCCTAGCTAGGCTGATCAAGAAAAAGAGAAAAAACTCAAGTAAACACAATCAGAAACTCAAAAGATCAGGTCACAACTGACCCTGAAGAGATACAAAAGATTATCAGAGACTATTATGTTCACCTGTATGGAAACAAAATTGAAAATCTAAAGGAAATGGAGGACTTTCTTACATCACACAACCTCCCCAGGTTGAAACAAGAAGAAATTGAGACCCTAAATAGACCAATAACAATCCAGGAAATTGATTATGACATAAGAAAACTACCTACATAAAAAAAGTCCTGGACCAGATGGCCTTCCAGCAGAATTCTACAAATCATACAAGGAGGAACTGATACCAATCCTATTGAAAGTATTCCAGGTGATTGAGAAAGATGGAACTCTCCACAAATCATTTTATGAAGCTAACATCACATTTATACCCAAGCCAGATAAAGATCCAACAAAGAAAGAGAACTACAGGCCAATATCCTTGAACATAGATGCTAAAATTCTCAACAAGATTCTAACAGACCAGATTCAACAACACATCTCAAAAATCATCCACCTTGACCAAGTAAGCTTCATCCCCAGGATGCAAGACTGGTTCAACATTCGTAAGACCATTAACATAATTAAATACATCAACAGACGTAAAAACAAAAGAAAAAAAAAACCCCACATGATTATATCATTAGATGCAGATAAAGTTTTTGATAAATTCCAACACCCCTTCTTGATAAAAACCCTTCAACATCTAGGCATAGATGGAACAAACCTTTAAATAGTAAGAGCCATCTATGAGGAACCCACAGCCAACATACTGCTAAACAGACAGAAATTGGCACCATTTCCCTTGAAAAGTGGAACAAGACAAGGAATCCCACTCTCACCCCTCCTGTTCAACATAGTTTTGGAAGTCCTAGCTAGAGCAATCAGAGAAGAGAAGGGGTATTCAAATAGGAAAAGAGGAAGTCAAGTTATCCCTCTTTGCAGATGACATGATTCTATATCTTGAAAATCCAAGATAATCTGTCAAAAATCTCCTTGTGCTAATAAAGAACTTTGGCACAGTCTCAGGGTATAAAATAAATGTGCCAAAGACAATCACATTTCTATACACCAATAATAAACACACAGAAATCCAAATTAAAAAAAAATCCCATATCCAATAGCTACAAAAAAAAAAAAAAAAGAAATACCTTGGCATCTTCCTAACCAGAGACTTGAAAGGCCTTTATGATGAAAACTACAAAACACTGCTCAAAGAAATCAAAGATGATAAACAAGTGGAAAAATATTCCATGCTCATGGATTGGAAGAATCAACATTGTTAAAATGTCCATTCTACCTAAAGCAATCTACAGATTTAACACAATACCCATCAAATTACCAGCAGCATTCTTCTCAGACCTAGAAACATCAATACAGGAATTCATATGGAAACATAAATGACCACAAATAGCCAAAACAATCCTCAGCAAAAAACCCCCCAAAAGCAAAAAACAAAAAACAAAGCAGGAGGCATCAGACTCCCAGACTTTAAACTTTTTCTGAAACTACATCAATCAAAACAGCCTGGTATTGGTACAAGTACAGGCATATTGATCAATTGAATAGAACTAAGATTCTAGAAGCAAAACCTCAATTTCTCAGTCAACTCATCTTTGACAAATCCTCCACCACCAACCACTAGGGAGAGGAGAATCTATTCAGTAAATGGTGCTCGGAAAACTGACTGACCACATGCAGAAGATTGAAACAGGACCCAATCTATCCCCATACACAAAAGTCAACTCTAAATGAATCAGAGACCTAAGCCTAAAACTTCAAACTATAAGAACCTTAGAAAATGCAGGAGACAACCTTGTGGAAATTGAAACTGGTAATCAATCCCTGATCAAATCACCAAGTGCCTATGCCATAAGAGATAGGATAGACAAGTGGGAAGTCATCAAACTGACAAACTTCTGAAAAGCCAAGGAAACCAAGAGAGCAGGGAGACAGACCACAAACTGGGAAGTAATATTTGCCAACTGTATGTGTGACAAAAGCCTAACATCTAGGATCTACAATGACCTCAAATGTACCAATAAAACAAAACAAAACAAAACAAAATAAAACAAAAAACAGCCTCATTACAAAGTGGGCAAAAGCTATGAATGGACAGTTCTCAAAAGAAGATGTACAAACAACCAACAGATACATGAAGAAAAGTTCAGCCTCACTAGTAATCAAAGGAATGCAAATTAAAACTACACTAAGGTACCACCTAACTCCAGTCAGAGTGGCCATTATCAATAACAAAAAATAGATGCTGAGAGAATGTGGCGATAAGGGAACATTTCTACATTGTTGATAGGAGTGTAAACTAGTATAGCTTCTGTGGAAAACAGTGTGGCGATTCCTAAAAGTTCTAAAAATCAACTTCCATATGACCTTGAAATCCCCTTACTGGGAATATACCCAGAAGAACTCAAATCACTCTATTAAAAAAATACCTGCACACGTATGTTTATCACAGCATTTTTCACAATAGCAAGAACATGGAACCAACCGTGCTGCCCATCTAAAGAGGACTGGATTAAAAAATGTGGTACATATACACAATGGAATGTTATGTAGCCATAAAGAAGAACAAAATCATGAACTTTGCAGCAACCCAGATGAACTTAGAGTCTATAATACTGAGTGATCTTTCACAGAAACAAAGAATTGAGTATCACATGCTCTCATTCATCAGTGGACTTTGAACAACTATCGTAATACTATATAAGAAAAAGATTGACTGTAGTGTGAAATTGTGGGGAGGTTGGGGGGTGAATAGGTGGGATTGGCAGTAGTTGGACTCTGCCTTGGGAAGGGAGGCACACTTCATCAACAAGGGTACCTGCACAGTAAATATTTGCATACCTAACCCTGAATTGTACCCCAGAATTTTAAAATAAAAATTTAAAATTTAAAAAAATCAGAGAAAGACATTTCTGTTGTTTATAAGCTATCCATTCTATAGTATGTTTTCCTAGCAGCCTGAATGCACTAAGACATAGGGCAAAATGGGAATTGATTAATGAATGATTTAAAATATTCTATTAAAAATGTAATTTTTTCTGAATATTTTAGCGATTTGATCTGATTGATGATTCAGCTGATATGACTGATAATCTGAGAGTCCTTTGTTTCCCCTAAGAATTTCTACTAAAGTTATACCCAATGCTCATTGTTGCTTATTTTGATTACAGTTTCATGCACCTTGAGCAAGTAATATGCATGTATAAATATTGAAAAAGTTACTTACATTCCCATCACATAATTTTCCAGAGATCACAGTGATTTCACTTACCTCACCTTCATGAGACACTATTATATAGTGGTTAAGTGCATAGCTTCCTGAACCAAATGGACCTAGTTTTGAATACAAGAGCCGCAACTTATTAGCTATATGAGCTTTGGCAAATTATTTAACGTCTCTTAATCTTCATTTTCCTCATCTGTAAAATGGGAAAAATACTAGTATCTGCCTCAGAGCATTGAGGAGAGACCTAGTAATTTAATCATTGTAAAGGATTTAGCAAAATGTTAAGTGCATAGTATACAGTCAATATATAAATGATAGCTGCTGTTGCTGCTTTCACTACTGCAGCTGTTATTGTTGTTATTGGAGAATCACTAGAAATCCCACAGAAGCAAAGTGGGAAGGGGAAAGGACAAGCATAGAGTAAGGAATAAGTGATATATCTCCTCTGTGTGTAATAGAAGAGAGTGCTGGCTTACTAACCAATTTTTTCAACTCAACTTTCCCACATAATTCTGAAGAAAGTAAAGTGCCTGTTCTGGTCTGTCAATGACTTCTCCAACTCTTTTGAACAGTAAGGGTTATTAAATAAAAGCCAAAGCATGATTTTACATGCAGTTTTCCTTGTCTTGTAAAGTATATGCCATATTCTTAGGAGAAATTTAATCAAAAGGTAATGATTCACATATTCCTAAATCATCACAACTGATTTTGAAGAAGGTTTTTGTTATTCAAAAGCCTTTTACTCCTATTATAACCATGCATTCTGCCCTATGGAAAAATAATTTATTATATTTCTTAAATAAATGTGTTTAACATCAAAGATTTGGTTGGAAAGTCTGAATTTGTGGATTTTTGGAGTGGGGAGAACAGGGAGAGGAGGTGATGCTTTAGACATTGTACAATCAATTTCCATCCATAAGAAAGAGTTCCAACAGACACAACATGTCCAAGAGTGAAGTGATTATACAACAGAAACTGATTGCCTGTCTTTTTATTCTCTCGAACACCAACAGAATGCTCAGAAACATCCATCTGAAAGGTATTTTAACTAACATATTGGCATGGACAGTCACAGGCAAACTAAGTGACAAAGTAATTGTAAATATATAAGACTGGTATAAACATGCAGAATAATCATGAATACTGCTGTTTATGGCTAGCATCCAATACTCAGAATCATAGAGAATGTTGGAGAACAGATCAGAATATATATAATTACTATCCTTTTTCATGGACAGTACAATAGCTTAAAGAATGAGTTTTGTATTTTTTACTACAGAAATACTCTTTACATGGTGCAGAGATACTTTTATTTATTATTTACCAGAAATCCAGACAAAAAAAGTAATTGGCTACAAAGTAATAGAGCTAGTTCATTTACATACCGGACAATTGGATAAGTACTTTCTGGCACTCAGATAAGCTTTTGAGAGACCTTTACCAAGATTCTGCTCTAAGGTCTTGCCAAGAAGCAGGTCAGGTACAGGGTAACTTCCTCTAGTCTAGCAACCCATATTCTTCTAAGTGTTCTTAAGCACATTAAAAAATAGTGTGAAGAATTTCAAATTAACAAAAACAAGTCGTAGGCAGAAATGCAAATGGTCCAGGGCCTTGCTTTCACAAGGCTGGTATTAGTGACACATCGAAAGGAGACCAGTTTCTCAAGAGAGCATTTGCATTTAACCAAATCATAACAAAAGCGTAATGGCTGTTTATTAGTTCCCAATGATAGAAAATAAAAGTCAAAGCCGGGCTCCGTGGCTCAGCCTGTAATCCCGCGCCTTTGGGAGGCTGAGGTGAGT
>NW_007259502.1:184907-237910 GCF_000164805.1 Carlito syrichta
CCCTGGGCAGCGAGATCTCATCTCTACAATAAATCAAAAAATCAGCCGGGCATGGTAGCACACGCCTGTAGTTCCAGCTCCTTGGAAGGCTGAGGCGGAAGGATCGTCGGAGCCCAGCAGGTTGAGGCTGCGGTGGCCGGGAGCGGCCACTGCACTCCAGTCTGGGCGACAGAGTGAGACTCCAACTCAAAAAAAAAAAAAAAAAGAAAAGAAAAGAAAAGAAAAATCAAAGTTGCTGAAATACTTTCAGTCTGCATGACTAGCATATTCCCTCTCTGTAGTTACTTATATAGAACCCAAGTTATAGTCAGAAAGCTGCTTGGTGAGAATGAAATCAAAACAAGGGACATTGGGCATACTGAATTTTTCATGTTATCAAGCTATGACAGATAATCACAATAAAATTGATCTTTCCAGTGCTACTACAATTCTTGACTTTTTTGGCAGTAATACCCTCCCCCCACCTTTATACTGAAGATAACTGTAAATATTAAAATGTTATTCAAGGCCTGTTATCTCTTCAACAATGCTTGTATGGACTTTGCCAACCTTTGCTTCTGTCATGCTCTTTTTCCTGTTTCAAAGACTCACCATTCCCCATCACCCTTTGATGTTCTTTAGATTTGATAACAAACAAAAAATAACAAACAAACAGAATTAGAGTCAAATTCTGTGGGCTTTGGAGTTATATCTGTCAGGGTACCAGCAGGAAATAGTACACTCCAGATGGTTCAAGTGAAGAGACATTAAGGTAAAGATGTGAGTTATACAGAAACTAGCAACACTTAGAAGTTATCGCCACTAATCCTGAAGGTATTATAGTATATGAGTGAAAGTGACAACTGTAGGGGGGACTCTGCCCAGCAATAACTGTAATCAATGAAGGTGCTCAAGTACCAGTGGGGACAAAGTGCTGAAGTAAAGAGGGTTTGAGGGAGAAGGACTTTGATCTTTTTTTTTCTCCTAACCTAAAATTTCTTGCTGGTGTCTCCTGTTTGCCTAATCTAATGGAAAGTCAGCAGGCAATGGAAGTTTCAGTCCACAGAAGTCAGTCTTCCAGGGAACAGAGCAGAAAAGAGAAAGGGTGGAAATGGGTATTGGTGGTGATTGTGAAGGGAGGAATAAATGATAATAACCAGACCCAGCACCTGTTATGCTTCTTTCTAGGGACCTTTTATATCTATGCTTGGGCTCAGTGTGTGTTGATTTCATGTACTCCAAAGGGAAAATATTGTTTATCTCATATACAATGTCTTGGTCATAGGGTCCTTACTTTTGTCCCCCAAGCATTGAAAAATTTTGACTGGTTTACACTACAACCATTAAACCAGTGAATGTTGGGAACAGATCTAAAAGCCAAAGTTAAACTTGCATATTCCTCAATCTGGAGCAGAATATAGGTATAGCAGAACAAAGACGAGGGACATGGTGGTGTGAATACGAGTTATCCATGGGCCAAGTCATTATAGCATACCAAAACACAGTAGTTTCTTTTAATCATGAGGAAGCTAGTACTACTGTTGACTTACACACTCAGGAGATCTGAATCAGGGTAGAGAAGAAAGACAATTGATAGTATTTATTGGAAAGTCAAAATCACCGAGTGATTTCTAGGAAGAGAAAAAGGAAATTTTGATTTTGACCTTGCTTTCAAATGATTAGTTATCAAAGGAAGTCCACCACTACTGATAGCTGAAATATACACTTGCCGAGGAAGGGGAGGTTTACATAAATAAATAAATTCATGTAGGTAGACGAACAGGATTAAAAAAACAAAAACCAAAAAACAGTAGAAACAGAGGGCATGATTGAATTGTGTTGGTCAGATGAGGTTTTTCCAAAGTGTGTATATATGAAGAGAGAGAGTTTTATCGTCTATCTTAAAAAGCATTGTGTGATTTTTGCACTGTTAACAAATGAACAAAACTATAAATTATGTTTCACTATTTAAATAGCTTATTTTATGTGCTTTTGACAGTTCTATTACATTTTTGAAAGAATTTGAACTTCATTTTTCTTGGACAATTGGGGAAGGAGGATGCATGCTCCTTCATTATTTTCTGATCTATATTTGGGAAGGATGAAAAACCCAGTTAACGTTGATACATAAATATTTATTCTACAGCTACCATGTGCCTAGCACAAACCTGGGTTACATATGTTACAGAAATACTATAAAACATGATATTGCCTGAAGAAGTTTATGATTTGATCTTCAAGAGAAGCATACACATTTATCATTAGGGATTATGCAAGACAATATATAATTAAGTATCAAAATGTATGATATATACTTAAATGCTGGGACATCAGTAAGGGCTGGCATACTTAGGAAATATGGCTTGGATAGAGTGGAACTTGATTTAGACTCTGAAACCTGAGTAAGATGTGTATAGATGAAAAGAATAGGAAGAAGATTTCCAATATAAATCGTAATTTCAGTCATAGATGTAAATATTTGCCCAACTTGTTCTTTCTCATTTGATTTTGCTTCTGGTGCCCCTAATATGCAGACATTTAAGTGTTTGTGAATTTAAAGTTTTAAATCTTTTGTTTACAATTTATTGAATTGTTCTTGTATGTGTGTGTGTGTCAGTCTCACTCTGTTGCTCAGGCTTGGAGTGCAATGGCACGCTCACAGCCACTGCAGTCTCTTCCTTCCGTCTCAGTATTGTATTGTTCTTATACTTAGTAAAAGTCTTCCGTATCTACACAGTTAAATATTCAACTTTCTTTTGACATTTTTATATTTATGTTTTAGCAATTGAATTTTATTTGTCAATTTATATTCATATATTTATCAAAAAATCTGCAATTTTTAAATATACTGATATTTTTACAGTAGCGTTTTTTGTCCTGATTCATCATATCTCAATTGTGGCACATCCCCTTTTTACATGTTAAACTCCAATGTCTGTTAGATTTTGTTTCAGAGTTAGATTACTGTTTTTCATCAATATATCTTTAGATTCCTGTACCATCACCACTTTTAAGAAATTTATACATTTATAATGCACTTTAATGTTTTGTTTTTCAGATATTCATTTGCTATTTTTGTCTGACTATTTCCTAGGAGTTCTTGAAATGTTTTTGTCAATAAACAAAAATTCCTTTGTGACCATTTTTGGATGTTTTCACTATTACTTTTCATTATTATTTTTGTACGACTTTCAAGCATAATCATATCCATCTGCATATAACCTCTACTCTAGGCAAATGATTTTTGTCATGTCCTTGTTTTTCCACTTGAATACATTTACTCATTTTGTATCTTCATCTTTACCTATAGAAATTTTACCCATTTTCTTTTTTTTCAGATTTTTTTTTTTTGAATTGGAGTCTCACTCTGTCATCCAGACTGGAGTGCAGTGGCCCCTGAGCTCCGGTGATCCTTCCTCCTCAGCCTTCCAAGTAGCTGGAACTACAGGTGCGCACTAACACTCCCAGCTAATTTTTGATTTATTGTAGAAATGAGGTCTCGCTAAGTTGCCCAGGTGGGTCTCAAACCCGCGGGCTCAGGCAATCCACTCACCTCGGCCGCCCAAAGCGCTGGGATTACAGGCTGAGCCACCGAGCCCGGCCTTTGCCCATTTTCAAGGCTTATTTTAACATTACTTTCTGCTCTTTGATGAAGTCTTTTCTCAGTCAGTCTACTATATCAATGTGCTTATTCTTTTAATGTAACATCACTTTTTGCATTATTTTACAGTTGACTGTAAAAGCTTCAAGTGCAGAGTCAGTGTCAAGTTTATCTTTGTTTCCCCATCAAAGTGCCCAGGATGTCCACCTTTGGTATAAAGTAACTTGGGACTTTTAAATGCCAATACACTACTGAGTACAGAATTTTTGCTAATCTGACTGGCATCATTAATATATTTGCTAAGAGAAATCATGGAATCAGTTTGGGTGTGATGGGCTGTAAACCCCAGCACTTTGGGAGGTTGAAATGAGAGAATTTCTGGAGTCCAGGAGTTCAAGACCAGCCCGGGCAACATAGTGAGACCTTATATCTACAAAAAAAATTAAAAAATTAACTGAGCATAGTGGTGTGTGCCTGCAGTCCTAACTTCTCAGGAGGCTGAGGCAGGAGGGGAAGGTTGAGGTTATTGTGAGCCATGATTATTCCACTGCACTCCAGTCTGGGTGACAGAGTGAGAACCTGACTCAAAGAAAGAAAAAAAAAAAAAGAAAGAAAAGAAGGAAGGAAGGAAGGATGGAAGGAAGAGAAAGGGAGAAAAAAGCAAGAAAAGAGAAAAGGAAACTAGAAATAGATGCATATAAGAATAAGTATTTAAAATATCAGTGGATATAGATGCTGTTTATATTTAAAAAATATATCTTAACAAGTCTCTGAGTTACCCTCATAGGATGATGCTAACAATTTTACTAACGTTATGAGTACCTATATTTCAAATGAATCACCCTTTTCTTAAAACTTTTAAAAAAGTTATCCTCAAGTTCTATAAAAAATGAAAAATGAAGATTCTGTTCTTTTTAAATTTGGTACTATTCACAAACAGACTCTCAGCTTGTTACTTATACCCTAGTAGGTATTCTCTATCACAGGATCTATTTCCAAATTATAAGAGGTAATAAACATTTTAATTGGATCCCTGTTATCTATCTGAAAACTGCAAATGAAATAATTACTTAACATTCTGCCTTCAAGATTTTATCCATTTTTAATGACTAAATTCTACTTTCACGTTAAAAAGTTCAGCACTTTTCAGCAATTATGAATATAAAAATAAAGTCTAATGATGTAATAAAATACAGTACATAAAAATGGTGCAGAAATATTACTGGTGGTTAATTAAGAGATAATGCCCACAGTACTATATAGTATCTTAGGATAGTCATCCTGTGATACAATGTTAAGGTGAAGGAAAGTCATTATTTTACAAGCAAGAAAGTAATTTATAAAAATTGTATTTATACTGCAGTCTGACTTACAGGAATGCCATTGAATGACAAAAAGAAGAAGGATTTTGTAGAACAATGGTTTTCTAGTGCCCATCCATTCTGCAACAAGTGCCTTTATGTCCTTAGGCAAAACATCCTACCCTGAATTTAGTTTTCTCATTTTCAAATGGAGAAGACATGTCTTCTTTAATTACCTCATATGTTTTTGATGAGTGTAAAAAAAATAAGAAAGAATATTGACAAGTTAAGCAATGTTATATAAATGTGGGGGAAGGTTTTAAAAGTACACACACACACACACACACACACACACACACACACACACACACACACAGAATAGCCATAAGTTGCTCTGGTATTGGTTTGAGGTGGTACTGCTTTAGTCAATTAGAAGACACTGTATGCTTCACAATAATTTTCTCAACTATTCTTCAGGATACATTCATAGACACATATATGACCATGAAGTAGTGTAAAACAGAGAGCCCTTAAAATTATTCAGTGCTGAAAAAAATATGAATTCCTGGTTACTTGTAAGATGGACTCCCTAGTTCATTTCTAAGATTTAAAAATCTTCAGATTTAGTAAAAATAATATTTGAAATAATTATAGCAAACATATTTATTTTAAAAATTACATTGTATGCTCTACAGATATAAATTCAATCTAATAAGATGACCAAATCTAGGACAATTAAAAATGTCATTGAATTGAAATGGCTTTCCAAAAAGTACTTTGTAATAAATCAAAGACAAGCTCAGAAGGCCTTACTGTGTGTATGCTGATATTTTGTTTACATATCCATTATTAGTCATTTATAATAAGTATTTATTATATTATGGTATTTACAATAAGGCTAGTTTTGATAGATTTATCAAGATGAATTAATGTGTTATTTGACAATCAATTGTAACAACAGCAACAATAAAAAATCAACAGTCATAACAATCAGTGAATGAGTATGGATAAGGCCCTGGGAATCTGTAGTGTGTTATAGGCCAGATACCACATAGCTAGGTTTAATAAAAGTTTTGTGGATGAATGACTAGATGAATGAATAAATCCTAGAGTTTCTCATCTCCTTCAGCAGTTTTGTTTCTGTTTTTTTACTTGTTAATTTATCCTTTCTTTCAAGAATAGTATGCCTACACTTTCAAAATACAGTTGCTTACAGGTATACAATCTCATGAGGTCAGATATATTTTGTAATTCAGACAATTTTTGAATTTTAGAAAAGTAAAATGGAGCATATACTGATATTGAGTACAGCTCAAATGGGTCTGAAGCAGCACATCATCTTAATAATAATGAAGTCATTATGTCCTTGGTGAAACATCAAAATATTTACAATAAATGAAAAACATGAAGACAATATATAGCTTTAGTCAGTTAAGTTCCAGTTTTGCTGACATGGATAAATTGGGCACTAAATCTGGAAAAACTCTTTTTGTTTTCAGAGCATTTCAAATTTTGAGATTATGGATGAGAGATAGTGGACTTATAGTAATTCCTACTACTACAGGCTAGCTGAAATTACAAGTATAACTATTGCATATGTGCAAAGGAGATGATCCCTTTTCTCTCCACTGTAAAGGGTCATGGCTTATACCTCATAACAAAAAATAGTTAGTAAGGGAAAGTCGTCATCCATTTATTATTATTATGTGAACATGTGTGCATGAGAGTCATTCAAACTATGAACTCAACCAGAAGTTTGAGGCTTAAATGCCCTTTTCATAGGTAAGGGGAAATGAGGAAGTGAATAGACCTGGTGCTCAGACAATGGTTCACAGAAGCAAAGGTTGACTTATTATGCAGATAAAGTTTCTTAGGTAATCGCTTGGAGCTGCCCTCAGAAGATTGGATGAAACGTCTGTCTGGGTTTGGTGATGACTACCGGTCTCTCCTCTGGTTGATCTTCCCTGGTTTATTTGATGAGATCCCTAGGGAGAGAGTCTTAAGACAATTTTAAGACAGTTGCATATCTTTTGGAAAGGAGTTTTCTTGGTCAGAGAAGTAAACTTCAGAGAGAGTCTCTCCTTGTGCTTGGGGGTAGGAAAGGAAACAAGAAAAGCTTAGGAGGACCTTGAGTCTGAGACAGCTTCCAAGGCCTCTTAGTATGTCAATGTGTCAGTCTTTAGGGTATCACTTTCGGAACCCGAAGATTATGCTGGCCTTCTAATCTGAGAAGTTTTGTTTTTGTTTTTTAACCCCTCTTTTAGCTAAAGGTGAAAGGAGTTGAGTAGACATGAGGGTCCTTTGGAATATGGAGGGGATGATTTGGAGTCCTGTTGATGTAGAGCATGCAGGCAGAATTAGAAGCACTCTTCTCATAAGGGGATTTCATAGAACTGGATGAACACCAGCCTGAGAATACCAGAGAGCTGGGAAAAGCATTTTCTTCACTTTTGCTTGGAAGACACCATGACCAGTCTGACACCAGAGTCCTGAAGCCTGAATGTAGGACAGTGATATTTTTGTACTTCAATATATTTCACAGTGTTAAAGAGCATAGAGAGACAGCACTGCCAAAGATGAGATACCTGATCATCTTCATGTGGTTTTAGCCAGGAAAGCACTTGAACAGTAAGACTTAAATTAACATGAGAAAATAAATTTTCCATGTGGATGGATGGTTGGGGGAAGATTCCTAAAACTCCAGACAGGAACTAGGGGTAGGGTTGATGGGGTCTGGAGAACTAACCACAGGAGGGTGAGTGTAACAAGTGAGATATGAGCATTAATGTTATGATCTATTATTCAATGCAAGTTGAAAAGTTCTGGAGAAATTCTGGTTATTCCTAAATTTCAGAAGATTGCATATTTAGACTTAAAATGCAACTTTTCTACCATTATAAGCTAAATTTATTTAAAATTTATAATTGTTTATTTAGCTGGCATACTGAGGGAGCAGAGTGCCGAAGGGGTGCACCCTGTGGAAATCATAGTGCTACCTGAATGAGATTATTTATTTGATCAACAATCATTTTAGGAAGAAAAACATCTAGGTGACTAAAAAAAATTTATACTAGGCCCGTACACACACACACACACACACACACACACACACACACACACACACACACAATTAAACAAACAAAAAACACTGTCCTCATAAATTGGGCATGAGGGGAGGAAGAAGCAGTGAACTTGTGCTAGTGTAGTGACTATCTGAATGATATTTGGGTCTTTAAAACTATTATTTAATTTGTTACTCCTTCAATATGCACTCCCTAAAAAATATTTATCCTTGTCAGAATAACTCCTTTTCTGTAGCATTTCGCCCTATAATTGAGTATATTTAAGAGGAAAGAAACGTTTTTCTTGGAAAGATTAGGGTTAGTTTCATATCCTAAATAATACAAATGAATGAGAAAAGACTGATTAAAGTATTTTAAGGTAAAAGAATAGAATAATTTGTAACTTTAAATTTAATATTCAAAAAGTTATTGAAACAATATAAAATTACTATGTTCATTTGCACTTATTCATTGAATGTGAATTAATAATGTATATTTAGCTTATTCCCTATAAAAGGTTTTAATATCAGCAATTATAATCTTAGAGATACTAAATTCAATTAAAAAACCAAATGTGTAGCCGGGCTCGGTGGCTCAGCCTGTAATCCCGCACCTTGGGAGGCTGAGGTGAGTGGATTGCCTGAGCCCGTGGGTTTGAGACCCACCTGGGCAACTTGGTGAGACCACATCTCTACAATAAATCAAAAAATTAGCCAGGTGTGGTAGTGCACTCCTGTAGTTCCAGCTACTTGGGAGGCTGAGGCGGAAGGATCACCGGAGCCCAGTAGGCAAAGCTGCGGTGGCCGGGAGCGGCCACTGCACTCCAGTCTGGGCAACAGAGTGAGACTCCAACTCAAACAAAACAAAACAAAAGAAAATGTGCTAATTTTTCCTTTAAGCACAGAAGTCATCTTCAAGTTTTAGGTGTATAAGAAATATTTTAAAATTGAATGCAAATTTTTGCATTACAAGAACAAGTTAAGCCCCAAAAGCATGTAAAGATGTTTATAGTTTAATGTGAAAAAAACAAAAAAGTCAATAGAAACAACTTTACAAACATATATCAATTTGAGGCCACAGAAACCAATTGTAATGTCAGGAAAATAGATTGCCACAAGAATTTATTGAGGAAACAGTGGCATCACCTTTAAAAGTCCAATCACATATTCATTGTATGCAATTATTTATTGAAGCTCCAGTCTGCCTGTTCTAATTTGTTTTCGATAAGCCACTAATTTCGTCCCTATCATTCCTCTTCAAAGCTCTTTATATTGGTTTTTCTCTTTGTCCTACAGCATTGCCATTAATAAGGGATTTCAACTGCATAAAGAAAGAATTACTAAAAATTCCGTTGATTCATTGTTAAACAGAGAGCATTGTAGAGTCATTTGAAAGGTATGTATTAATAATTTGGTAACAGATTGCAGTTGGAAAAGAATGAAAGGAAGAAAATAAATGTAAATATTAGTGAACTCATTTTCCCTGTAGGAGTATTGATTTCATTCATCTTACTTGATAGATATGATGACTAAGCAAAAAGTCTAAATTAAAAAGCATCAATTGAACAGGAAACAGGAGTATAGTAGAGTAAGGGTGAAGTGATGAATGTTACTTCGTTAGAAGAAGAAAGAAATTGAATTCTTCTTCATGAGAGATTCATCATTTTTCTTCTTGTTCTTAAAACATCTTAATAAGCATTTGATAAATTTCCATTTAACTATAAGAGAAAATCATGTTTAAAATCTTAGTTCAGAGGTCATCTTTCAGATATTTCATTCTAATAGAAAAAAACTTTTTCAGATTCCTTGTACAATTGTTTAATGTCTTGGATTTAACTTCCTAATAGTTGTAGAGAAACACTAAAAAATTTTATCATGAGCAATAGCAAATTTATGACAAAATAGTGTATCGTATATATTTCCCTGGCAACACTGAGAACAGTTTATATGAAAATTTCACTACAGATATTGGTCTCAGTAGATAGCACATTATTCCAAATGCATATATGCAGATTTAAGATGAAGCTATTCTCAGAGGAATTCCATGATATTAAAATGTGGGGATTTGTGAAAATTGTAAAACTATGACATGAAGTTTGAGAATACAAATATTTACAACTGTTAGTATGCCAGCTGTCATACACATACATATGAAAGTTTCAAAAAGAAGTGGAAGGGATAAAATAGCAAATACTGTTTCTCTCATCTTATATAGAAGGCTAGTCTTTCCACTTATCTCCATTGAGTAGATTGTCTATTCCAGATAGTTGTGCTAGAAAGCATATGTCTAGCAAAATTGTGTTATATTCAGAATGAAAATAAAAGGGCAAACAAAGACGTATTAAATTTTTATTTGCCAGATTAGAAAGATAGGATCTATTTGAAAAAAAATGAAAAAGTATATATTATATGCACAGTCTTCAATAATATCTTAACGTTATTTTGTGGAAATGATTGCAACAGCATACATTTGATGTCTTAGCAAATAAGCAATATTTTGTGTAACTTTGTTGAGAAAAATAATTACTCTTTGATCTAACCTAGCCCTGATAGGTAAGAAGTATCAGGGGAAGAAAATGAACAATCTGTTTATAAAAGTATTTTTATTAGTGGGGAAAAATGTGTAATTTGGATGATATACAAACTTACGATTAGCAACTACTCTGTTTTTAGTTAACATTTTAAGGTAGGAAGTTTACAGTATTTGCATACATAATGTTAAAATATTGTTCAGTGGTACTTGTTAAAGTATGAAAAGGAGGACTTTAGAACCACAGCAATAGTTATAGGGACCACTGCAATGGGGTCTTGCATTAGGAGAGAGAGATCGGGCTCAACTGTGAATATACCATGGGCGAGTGGTAATTTACAGCCAAGGGGTAGGGAGGGGGTCAGTGAATGGAAAATTATTAAATGAAGCATCAGGGGTAAGGAGGATACTGGCTAAATTAATCTAACAGGATTCTTGCTGAAGACAGAGCAGAGTGATCAGACACCTGGAGGATGGTGGAGGATGAGGAACTGCATCAGATATTGAGGGTAAGGGTTCTTGCTAAGTTGAATTAGCCGGGTTCTTTACTAAAACTGGATTTTGTAGAGAAGTACACAGGTGGGCCTAAGAGAAGTTTCAGAAACCTGACTAAAGTTTAGTCAATCAAAAAATTTTTGTCAATAACCATCACAATATGCCAGTGAGGTGTTATTATTGTTATTATTATTGTTATTGCCAGTTTACAAACTCTGCTACTCAAGATCAGAGAGGTTATGGAATTTGCCCAACATAGCCTAAAAGAAAATACTTAAGCTCTTTCTTTAAAGATGAAATATAAATCAGAAGAGTAGGTATAGTGCAGGTTTATTTCACTGACAGAGCAAGGAGAGAGTGCTATTTTGAATTTGCCCACTGTTTAAGGGAAATAGGACAAAAGTATCAGCCTTCTTCTCTGGATATGTTTATCTGAAATCAAACAAAACCAGCAAAAATTCCTGGATGATCTTTGCCATATTAGAAAACATAGATAATACAGAAAAAAAAATTCACTTTGGGATTGCGGATCATCATAAAAATATTTTTGAAGGGTTGAAAATAGCAAAAGCAATGCCTTTTTCAAGACAGATTGAGATGGTCAGAAATGATTTGTTCATTTAGGTGAATTGCCACTAATTATCTACAGCAGTTTTTAGCAGCTGGAGATATTCCGTTTGTGTGATCTAGACATGGATATTTGTCAATATCTCCACAGAGAAACAAGACTATTCTTTACTCCTGTTCATGATCACTAATTACAAAAGGCAATCAGTTGAACTGTTCAAAGAGTGTTATACATATTCCATCTCTAATGGAAACATGGCATTGTTTTCTTTATGTTTGCCATTAAAAATTGCAAACACTAGCTTTGGACATGCATCTGCAGTGCTGCACACAGAATAATTTGCACTAGATAATGTGGATGATTGGCTATTTTGTCAAATTGGGTCTAGTAATTAGTTCTATTGTAAAACCTTATTACATATAAAAAACAATCTATGGAGAGGTGATTAAAACATGGGGTTGCCGCTTACCCTTGGATCTCTTGCTAATATTTTTGTTTGAAGAGAGATTTTACTAATTTTGCAAAATTCTTTATATGCTTGGTTATTATAATAAGCACTTTTAAAATTGGAATAAGAAAATATTACAAAAGTAAAATTGACCATCTGTGGCTATTTCCTTACCACTACATTTTAGATAAATTATGACGTGTTTATTGGTAAATTAGGATGTACCAGAATCCTTGTTCTCAGTCCAATAAGTTCATGAGGTAAACCTGACCAAATGGAGCAATCCAACTTTAGTTATGCATTTACTCCCAAACTCATTTGTAAAGCTGGTAAATGTGTTCATTAACCTGTAGCATGTTCAATCTGAGAAGAACCCTTAAAGTGACATGGTTACAGAGAGGAATTGGAGGTCCAGAGACGTGATTTACCCATGATGGCAGCTAGTTTGGGACAGAACTAGAGCTAGAACCACAAACCCATTCCTGATTCAGAGTGTCTTCTACTATGTTGCACCTTTTCAACTTCATCTTCATATGGGAAGCAGATAATTTTCTTTTCTTTGAACTACTTGTACATTTAAGAAATACACTACTAAAAATATTTCTTGAAAAATGTGATTTAGGAGATAATTTCCTTACAGTAAATTATATAAACACATTGCTTGTACTGAGGAAAAGAATATGCAATAAAAATTTATTATTCTAATTGTAAAGTATTCTTTCTCCAATTGTAATACCCTTCTGTGGCTTAGGGACACTTTTATGTCTATTTAATTCAATTTTGTTAATTCAACTTAAAATTCAGGTACTCAATCCATAATTTAGACAAATTCATTGAGAGAGAAATATTTAATTTTAAAAAAATTCTATGGAAAAAAATTATCCTCAACAAAAAGCCTAAATTACTTACATATTATAATATCTCTTTTTGGAAGGGACTGAGGACTGTCCAAATAGGAGAAAAAATTGTTTTCTGATATCAAGTGATAATATTAAATACTCATTTTATTTTGCTTAACCTTCTGTCATTTTGTATGTACTTCACAGTATTGCTATACACTGTCATAGTATAATATGCCTCAGAAAGCCATTCCCGGGACAACCCGGGGCAACCCCTTCGAGTCCCCTCCCTCTGTAGGAGCTTCTCTGTCCTCTCAATAAATCTTGCTTTCTAAAAAAAAAAAAGAAAGAAAGAGAGAAAGAAAGAAAGAAAGCAAGTCATCCCCATTTGGATATTTCTTATGTAAGTAAAAACAAATCATAACTTTATGAATATGAACGATTAATGCAGAAAAAGAGCAGCTTAGAATTTGCCTTTTGGGATTTCATAACATTCTAAATATATATGTGTAAGGCTATTCCCTTAAAAGCTAGGTTACTTAGTTCCACCAGCACCTTTCTTTGAAATGCTCTTCTCTATCTTCTCTTCCCCCTCTTTCATTTTTTTTGGTCTATAGTCTTCTCTGGCATATGCCAATGTTTATGTGTTTCCCTCAGTCAGTCCTATTTGACTCCCTTTATTTCCTTACCTTGACATTTCCTCATTGAAGATCCTAAATGCTGTGCTGATTAAGTGCTCTGAATTCACAGGGTGGCTAAGATAGATAGTCTTATCACAGATTAGCAGTGAAGCCACTCACATGGTTCTTAGTGCCTCTGAAGTGGAAATGGCTTCATAGTTTGGTAGACCAGTCTTCCTTTGAAACAGGTGTACTTAATTTTTCTTCAACTAAATGCAGTATGGTTTTATTGATATGGCTTAAATTTCTTTGATTTAGGTTTCTGACAGGGAAACCCTGGGTTTCTCTGGATTCAAAGAGGGAAAGGGAATAAGAAGATAGAAATGATTGAGATCTTTAAAGAAGTGTTGGCAGATACACAAAAGAGACTTTCCTATCAACCAAAAAGTTTTCCTGGATCAGTTGATAGACAAATAAATAGAAGTGAAAGAAATTTTTAGGTAAGACATATATCTTTGATGGTCCAAAGAAAAATAGGCTTAATAACACTACCACTTCAGATCTCTTGGTCTCCTACATAAAGGAATCCAAAATTAAATGTTGATTGACTGATTATTAAGAGTAGGAATGGGCTTAAATAATCCTTAAGTAAACATTTTAATCTGAATCCTTAGAATCCAGAAAAAGCTGTAGCACTTTGCCAATCCAGAACTGAACAGACACGGTTCTTCTTTCTTAAAGAAAGATAGTATTGTACCTTTGTTGCAACTTCACATAAAGATGAAATGTATTCACACAGAAAATATCACAGAAAGGTTTGTGGATAGCCTTACAAAGCATTCATTTTCTTGCTCCTTGTAAATAAAGTGCATACTATCAGGATTCTTTTCTTTCAGACTTGTGTTGTTCAGAAAATTGTGCCCTGATCTATTAAGGTAAATTATAGATAACCTTTGGGGGTAAAGATTTGCATTTAAAATACTCATAAACACTGTACTGCATTGTTATTTTATGAATGAACCAATAATGGACTTGTAGGAAATAATAAAGTGATATTTGACTTATCACACATAAAGACTCAGATACCAACAAACAGGGAACATAGAAACTAAGATGTCCTAGTTCCCTTTTTTATATATAGTATTGACTTACTGTTTATTGACCATGTTTTGTGTATCATTCACTATGCAATTATATTACTAATTGTATTATGTTTTATATAATAGAACTGACCTAGTCATAGGAACATTTTCAGGAAAATAAAGATAACTTCTATGATAGTTAGATCTATATAAGCTTAATTGAAACTATTTAGATCTAATTTGTCTTCAAATTGCCATAAATTGTATATGTCTTCCAACTGTATTGTTATTGACTGAAAATGTACCTCATAAATTACATTTACACCCTTAAATTGCTATAATCAACTCCACTCTTTAACTGCTCATGATAGTTTGTATTTTTCTTAGAATACTGCTTGCCTTTATTACAAAAGTGAAATGAAATGGAAGCCATGTAAGTAAATAAAGTGGGTTAAATATATCTCTCTAATATTATGTAATCTGCAAGTTCCAAGAACTGCTTGCTTATTTAAGCTTTTTTCCCCTGCCCCTCAAATAAATATCTCTTTTGGGTTACCTTTTTTTCTCTCTTTGTGTTCTACCCCTGATAAAGAGATTAAATTTTTCACACAGCATCATAAATTTTTGCATGCCTGCCTCTCCACATACATTGTGATATCTAGTTTATTTTCACATTCTGTTCTGATTATTTATTACTGCACAAAAATGTCAAAACTTAATAATTTACAATGGCTTAAAACAATAACAACATAATTCTTATAAGTAGTAGCAGGAATTATAGTACATTTTATAAATTTGCGGGTCAAAAACTTGCTAAGAACAGGAAGACATCCGAGCAGCCAACAGACATATGACGAAATGTTCAACCTCACTAATCATCAGGGAGATGCAAATCAAAACCACACTGAGATACCACCTAACTCCAGTCAGAATGGCAATTATCAACAACTCAAAAAATGACAGCTGCTGGAGAGGGTGTGGAGAAAAGGGAACACTTCTACACTGTTGGTGGGAGTGTAAACTAGTGCAACCTCTGTGGAAAGCAGTGTGGCGATTCCTAAAAGCTTTAAATATCTACCTCCCATACGACCCCACAATCCCCCTAATGGGAATATGTCCGGAAGAACACAAATCACTCTATAAAAAAGACACCTGCACACGTATGTTTATCGCAGCATTGTTCACAATAGCAAGAACCTGGAAGCAGCCATGCTGCCCATCAAAAGAGGACTGGATTAAAAAATGTGGTACATATACACAATGGAATACTACGCAGCCATAAAAAAGAACAAAATCATGAATTTCACAGCAACCTGGATAGAACTAGAGTCTATAATACTGAGTGACCTCTCACAAAAACAAAGGTCCGAGTATCACATGTTCTCACTCATATAATGGACCTTGAACATCCAACCTAATACTATAAGAAAATGACTGACAGTAGTGGGAAACTATGGGGGGGGGGAGGGAGATGGGATTAACGAGCAAATATCTGTCTGGGGATGGGGAAGCACCTCTTATCAATAGGGTGCCTGAATGAAATGTATCTGTATACCTAACCCTTAACTGTACCCCACAACATCATAATAAAAAATATTGATTATATAAAAAAATAAAATAAAAATAACTTGCTAAGAGCTTGGCTGGGTAGTTCAACTCTGACCTACACAGATAGCTGGTGTTGGACGATCTACTTACATACATATAGATATTTGGTTTTTTCATACAAATATCTGGTGTCTTGGAGCTTCTTGGCTCCTCTCATCCTTTAAGGGTGTCTAAATTTTTAAAGACTTTTCTTTGTAGGTTGAGCTTTTCATAGCATATTAATCAGACTTCTTATATGGAAGCTGGCTTTCCCCAGATCAAGGGTTCCCAGAGGTCCACCCAGGAGTTTCAAGACTTCCTATGACCTAGCCTAGGAACTCCTAGAATATCACATCCCTCAATTTCAATTGGTACAGAAAATTTTAATCCAGCCTCTATGCAGAAGGGAAGGAATAGACTCTACCTCTCAGTGAGGACATGGTATAACATATGAGGAGGGGAGGAATTAATGGCAACACCTTGAAGAAAAACTACCACACATCACCAAGCTTTTGGGAACAAGATTTTGTCTTATTCATCTTTTCTTTATTTGGTGCTTTGTAGAATGTTTTGTTTAGAAAATAAATAACCATGGTCCTCACTTCCAAACAAAAAATTCAATACTCCTCTTAAATAGAGTTGTTGAATATTTGCAGCTGCCTACCAAACATCTCTATCTGGCATTTCTTTGCTGTTATTTCCAATTCTACATGTCCAAAATGAAGCTCATAAAAATAGTTTCTCTTCTAGGATTTCTTGTTGACTCAACAGCTAAGAATTCTTGAGTCCACCATCTAAATCCTTCTACTTTCATCAACTTCTTTTGTTGATTCTACTCTTCTGTCATTTCCCTACTTATTTCCATTCCCATGACTACCACAGTAGTTGAGGACCTTAACTTCTCTCTTTAACTGTCATGATAGGCTTCTAATTGATTTATATGTCCCTAGCCCCCGATTCATCTAATTTATCATATGAATATTGCCATTAAATTTTTCTAATGAACAACTCTGATCACATCACCCCTCAATTCCATATTTTTGTGAGTGAAATGCTGTTTTGCAGTTGGTCACTCATGCTCTTTTTATTTTGTTCTCATCCTTGTTAGATAAGTGACCCTTTGTTTTGAGAGCTCCCAGATAAGTTGAGGTTTTAGTAACAGAGTGGTTACCAACCCTGTCCTAACTGAAAATAAAGGGGAGTTGGACATGTGTATTTATATAATACCTTTCACAGGATACTTCTTTTACCTGGTAGATGGTTGAATGCCTAGTTTTGCAATCTATGGCCAGGAGGTCCCTCACATAGGAGACGTGTTTATATTGGCAGATGCCCTTGTGCGTCTTATCTGACTCATGTCTAGTTTATGTCCTCCTGACCTTCACTGTGGCACTGGGAGCCTGACTTTGTGTCCCCTCCACACCAGAGTCCTGGGGAAAACCTGGCCTAGGACAGCCCCTGGTTCATCAAATGGAAGATGAAAATTCAATACACCACCATAATAGGAAAAAAGTTTGAAGATTTCTACTAACAGATCCTGAGGAAGAAGGACATAATGAGTCACAAAGGCAGTTCTCCGTTTCCAGGTCACACAAGGAAGAAATGAAGAGTCAGGCAGAGAGAGCATGAGAGCGACAGCAACAGCAACAGCTATAGCACCCTTGGCCTACTGGAAGTATATATAAAGGAACAGGATGTGGACTTCTTTAAATTTGCAGGCAAATGACTGAATTGTCTGTTTGAAGGAAGTGATGGTGGAAAAGTTGGGAGTCCGGTCTGCTAGGTGGGAAAGATGCCTCTAAGTTCTTATCTCTGGCCATTTGTGTGTGGTGTAGAACTGAAAACTGTGTCAAAGGTGACAGAGTCCTGCTTCTGGTATAAAAAAGTCAAAACTGTATTCAAAATGGATGCTGATGCAAAAAAAATTGTAAGAACTCAGCACACCCTTCTACAGATCCCTACAGCAAATATAGTCATCATATTTTGTAGTGCCAATTTGCTTCTATTATTGCTCCATCTTTGTCTCTCTTTACATCTCTCTCTCTATCTGTATCAATTTATATTTATTTATCTATATATCTATATCTATCTATCTGTAATTCTTTACTGAACATTAAGAACGGGGACTATATCATGTGTCTGTATATCCCCAGAGATCAACATGGTGTCTTATATATAATAGGTGCCTGAAAATATGAGATAGAAATGTGAGAAAAATGAATGAGTGACCTGTCATCACTTTTGCCTGGATAAATTATTTATAAAGGATAGACATTGGGGAAACTAAATTATGAAAAATATGATTTTGACAGCTTCCATTCTCATCTTTTTGTGCCAAAATTTTATGGGCTTTTAACCTCAGCTGCTCAGATTCCTCATTATTGTGTACCAACCATATTTGCCTTTCTTGGAAATTCTTTACACTCAGGGACAATAGGCCCATTGATGGGCTTCTGGGAGTAGCCACGAGCTATTTTAAACTGCATTTAAAATTGTGTACATATGCCTGATTGTGACCAAATCACATTATCAAAATTGTTAAAAGCTATCTTTTCTCTCTTATTAAAATTTGCCTTAGCAATGTCTTATTGCCTAAGGGATTTGTGAGCTAACTAGTTTGCTTATCTCTGACAACTAATGTCCATTATTGTGCTAATATCATCATATGTCCCCCTTATTATATGGAGAGGATACATTTTTATTGGTAGTGATTTCTAGTGTCTAGTTGCATGTTGCAAATAGATAGACTAGATTTAAATCCCAGCCCTATCATATACTAGTTGTCACTTTCATCTCTGAATCTCACTTCCCTCATATAAAAAAAATGGAGAGAATAATGCCAATCTTAGAATTTTTTATGGGAAGTAAGTTAGATAATGCATATAAACCACGTAGCATAGCTTCAGAATAAGTACATAGCTAATGAATGTTAGTTTTAACTTAGATCAATTCAAAATATATTTGGGGGCCTGCTCTACCAGTTATTAGCTGAGCCTTTGGACTTATTTAACTGTTTTGTGCCTCAGGTCTTTATCTGTAAAATGTGAGGATTAGATAAGAAAATAGATATAAAGACCTTAGAACAGTGCCTTACACATACCAAACACTCAACAAATGTTGGCTATGGAGGTCAGTATTTCCAAAACAGACTGAACTTTGCACATTTTTTCTGCCTCGTGTTTTATATTTGTAATCTTTGTAATTTACCGTGACTACAGATAATGAAGAATGCCACTTCTACAAGCATATGCTTTTGCCTTTTTGTATACATAGGAAGTACAATGTTTTATTTGCCTTTATCTTTGGGATTTAAATCTGAAATCTTAAAAGTTCTTATTTAATGTTGACTTCCATTTACTTTTGTCTTTGTGAGAACTGACAGTTAGGAAGAAATGACTGGAAAAAATGGGAAAGGAGAGGTGGAGAAAAGTCAGAGAATTTACAAGCCTTTGTAGAATCCTAGGAAAGTCCCCTGAACTTTTTGAGTTAATTGGTGTTACTTTAAGAATTAATTACTTTTGCTAATCAGGCTGCTTTACGAATTCACTGAGAGAGAGAAGGTTTGCTTTTCTTGGCTCTATTTGGAGGTTTCCATGATGACAGCAAGGTTTCGTTGTGATAGTTGTTACTTTACTTGTTATTAACCATTTTCATTCTTCTGGATTATTCACAGAACTATGTTCACTGGGGCCCACAAAATAGAACTCCCACTGATATGCTACAAGAAGTTGCATTACCATGATAATGGTACAGAATTCATTTGAAAGTTTTTTTTTAAAAGATATACTCAGCTATCTTTGTATTTAATCATGAAAATATCACAATAGTCTTTCCTTCAAAAGTAATCAATCCAGTTATATATTTCTTTCTGATTCATCTTCCTCACCTACAAAGTCCTGTACTTCTGGCCCAGGCCACTCTCCTCATTTACCTCCTTATTCTCTCATTAGAGCCCCTGTGGTCATCCTTCTGTACCTTCAGTACATTGAGCACCCTCTGTCTTTACTGCTTTTGTCAATGCTGCTTGCTCTTTCTACCTACAGCATTCTATCCCTGTTTATCTAGCTAATATCTTACCTTCATTTTTGTTCCAACTTAAATGCCACTTTCTTAGGGAGACCTTCCTTGACACTCAGAATAGAGAAGAATTCCCAGTTATGTAAAGCCACTCAAATGGCTCTGCTTTCCCTCATAAAACTAACCAAAAACATAACTATGTTGTTCTTTGTGTGAATCATGGCACAATGTCTTTCTTCCCAATTAGACACTGAATTTTAGGAAAGCATAGACTTTCTCTGTCATAACCACCATTCTATCCCAGGCTGCTACCACAGGACCTGACACTATGTAGATTTTCAATAAGTATTTGTTAAATGAATTAATGAAGAAGTATTGGAAGAATTGTAATTCATCCATATCTGTCCTTAGGTTTTTACTCAGAGCATCTGCTGTTTCCAAGGGCACTAATATAATTTACCTTTAAGAGTACTGCCTTAATGAGATATTTTCTGTCACCCTCTGCAATCATGTGGAAAAGTCCTAATTTCACATTCATGGGATGTGGAAATATGTAAGCAAGCAGAAAGGATGAATAATATATATAATTTATAACAGAACCAATTTTATGAAAGTGCTTAAAACATTTAAGAACTGTTGTTCCCATTTAGTTCAAGCCCAGTTCTCATCTAATGTAATTCATTTTCTCAGTATATTAATTAAATTTGCAGTGACAAGAAGTGGGAGGACACATGATATTAAAAAACAAAAAATGCAGAAAGCACTTGCCTCATTACCATGTGTTCTTCTGGCATGGTGGGGCAATGCTTATTAAGACTTTGAAAAATCCTATCAGCCTAAGGTATAAGCAGGTGATAGTAAAAAAATCACAAGTGGTAGTGCACAAGAAATAGAAGTAAATAATTTAGAATCATATCTGAGTTCAAAATACAGATCCTCCACTCATTGTATGTCTTGGGGAAAGTTACTTAACTTCTCTAAACCTTAATATCAACATTTATAAAACGGGTTTATTCATATTTCCCTTGTATGCTCATTGTGGAAAGTACAGAGATTATAAAAAATTAAAAAGCCTAAAATGTTATATGATAGCCTGTAGCTCTTATTATGATACATGAGGGAAGTGAGAAGAAAGAAAAAGAAATAGGACAGACATTAAAAGACAAAGAAGAAATAAAGAGGTATATTTGGTTAGGAGCAGGGCTAGCTTGATGAGTTAAGTGAGCTCTTATTACAGTAAGAATAGCCACATCAGGTTAAACTATAACAATGAGAAACTATAACAGGTTAAATGACTGTAAGTTTATAAATCCAGCCCGTGGACTGACTTGCTCTCCTACCAAATTTATAAGTTGGAGGCTTAGTCCTTAGTACCTTAGAATGTGTCTGTGTTTGGAGATAGGGTTTTTAAAGAGGTTAAAATGGGGTCATTAGGGTGGGCTGTAATCCACAGCACTTTCACATATAGAAAGAAGAGTTTAGAGTAAATAAACTTTACTTTTCCATAGAGTTAACGAATTTTGTTGCTGGAAAAGCCTGATGTCCTAAACGTGTTAGCAGAGATGGATTTTACATTCTGATCTTCAAATTCCCAGAGCAGTATTTTTCTTTATTGCTTTAAATTTTCTGCAACTATGACGTGTATTTTTAAGACTTGGGGTTCAGAGAGAGATATTTCTGCCTTTTTTTTTTTTTTACCTTAAAAATGTCTAATAGCAGAGTTTACCACTGTCATGGAACTTCTCTGATTTTAATAAATACAATATTGAAATGTTTGTTGACTGTGCTATATTAAAGATGGCTCTAAAGAGGCTAATTTAAAAGAAATCAACATGTAAAAGAAAAAGCCACAAGCAAGTCTGATTTCTGATTAAGAAATTTATCTTCTATAATTGCATAACCAAAAGAAAGAAACAAAAAGCCACAACTTTGGCCTACTTCTGATTTGGTCAGAAGCAGCTGTTTATGTTTTGAATTGATGTTTTCTTGGTGATAAGACCTAAAGGTCCAATCCATGTGCTGCTGCTGCAAGATAAATTGATATTCGTGTGAATTTATCCAAGGAAAGGTAATATTTATTTCGATTCTTCAATTTCTTCATATAAAATAGTTTAGGGCTATACAGTAATGGCAATGATTTTATTTAATACAGTTTAGACAGGAATAATTGTTACTCTCTGCTTTTGATGCCAACAAAATATAAACAATACACATAAAACAATGAAATTTGCCAAATTGATCATGAACTGGAAATATGAAATAATCTTATGTGCTTTATAACACTTCATGTGGTACTGGATTAAATCTAAACTGGATTTCTTCAGAATGGCACTAGCCATTGTACTTCTTGCTTTGATTATATTGCTTTTTACAAATTATAATAATAATTCTAATGTATATATACAAATGGTTGTCATTCAAACACTACCATAAATGCTTTGCTTGTATTAAGTCATTAAATCTTAAACAGATAATTTTATCCTCACAACAATCTTGTAGAGTAAAAGCCATTATTCCTATTTTGCAGATGAGAAACTGAAGCATATAGAAGAATGTGAATAGTTCAAAGTCACAAAGCTTGTCATTGGCAGAAGTGAGATTTAAATCCAGGCAGTATGACTCTAGAGTTCATGCCTCTAAATTACTTTGTGAACTGTCTCCCAAAGATACCCCTAAGTTTTACCAATATCCCACATGTAATAGCTCAGGCTTTGATCTTCCTCAAAGCTTGATAACTCTCAGACAAGAAATGTGTTTAAGTTTATTTTTGAAAAATACAGTATGAAATAGGAAAGAACACTTCTTATTTACTAATAACTTTAAAATAATCTTTCAAAACTGATATTTGAAAATACAAATATTGCCAATACTTCCAGTCAACCTCAACTCCAGTCGGTCTGCTGTAATGCACAAATTAGGATCTGAGCTCAGATTCCCGGTAAAAGAAAGCACAAGTTTTCAGATGATGTCCATTTTACTTGAGAGTATGGCTATTTTACTACATTTGCTATTCCTGTTAGAAATAACTTTAACACACATCTTTGGAAATTTCAAATCAAAATTTAGATTGTTGGTTTCATTAGATATAAGTCCTTTTCTTTCCAAACTCAAAGTTTATTAAATATGTCAATTTCTTTTTCCCAAAAATATTTATATCATCAGAAGGCTATGAAAACTTACATTAAATATTTTCTGCAGCATATGCATGCTTTCATTAATTTTATTACATATTTGTTAGGATTTTCTTGCTTTAACTCATGCTTTGAAAATGGAAAAATGAGCTGGGTGTGGTGGGTTCATGCTTGTAATCTCAGCAATTTGGTAGGTTGAGATGGGAAGATTGCTTGAGGCCAAGAGTTCAAGACCTATCTAGGCAACATAGCTGGACATCATCATTACAAAAAAAAATTTTAAAAAAGTAATGGAGCATGGTGGCATGCACTTGTAGTCCTAACTACAAGTTAGGAGAATGAGGTGGGAGAATGACTTGAGTTCAGGAATTCGAGGCTACAGTGAGCTATGACCATGTCACTGTGTTTCAGCCTGGGCAACAGAGCAAGATGCTATCTCTAAGATAATATTAATAAAATAAAATGAAAAAATGCATTGAGTCTATAAAATATCTGAATATTTCAAAAAAGTTGGAGATATATATATATATGCACACATATATAATCATAGAAACACTAAATAAATAAATATTTGTTTCCTTTAAATATTTGAGAAATCACTCAATTTCAGCTTAGGGTAGTTTAATCAATGAGATACTTTGTGCTTTCTCAGTATTATTTGAGCCAACTTCTGGGTTTTTGGGGAAAATGAATTGAAGAGCCCAGGATTACAACTCTAGACAGCTGTCTAGCTTCTATGGACCGTGCCATTGAGAAATTCTTCTATCTGGTAAGTTCCTCGTTAAAAGCATCATGTCCAGTCAGACTTTCAATCCCATCTTATTCACATATTCTTGGGATCTCCAACCACTTCTATGCTGATACTAGGCCAGCTGTATATAGTATTAGTAAAGAGGTCTGAGGACTCCAGGTCTTGCCCTAAACTTGATCAGGGCAGAAAATATAGTAGCAGACTTAAAATCTTGTTATCCAAAATTGAATATCTGTTATGATCTAGGTCCCAGTGTAGCCTCCAGTACTCTGGATCTCCAACACTCACCATCACCAGTTCCCAGCCTCTCAATTGACCCAATATACAGTCATATGCTGCATAATGATGTTTTAGTCAACAATGGATTACATATATGATGATAGTCCCATAAGATTATAATGGAGTTGCTGTATACATGTGAACCATTTTTAATCTTTTATACTATATTTTTACTGTACCTTTTGAAGGTTTAGATATGTTTAGATACACAAATACTATAGTATTACAATTCTCTACAATATTCAGTACAATAATATACTGTACAGGTTCACAGCTTAGAAGCAATGAAATATAACATGTACCTAGGTGTGTAGTAGGCCATACCATCTAGGTTTGTGAAAGTACACCCTATGATGTTCACACAATGTTAAAATTGCCTAATGATGCGTTTTATGACATGTCCTTGTCATTAAGCCACATATAGCTGAATATAGTTGGGATTCAATCTTAGTTTTCCTGCCTAATACTCAAGTTGCCCTGCTCTAAGTCATAATCCATTTATTCATTACCTTGACGCTCTATTAAAAAAAAAAATCCCTAACCCTATCATGAGAAATAGATACAGTTGCCCATATCTTCAGCTTTTGAATAGATTCTTGCTTTGGCTTGATCCACCATTCAACATCATAATGTTTGGTACTCCACATATCACACTAATACTTACTTGAATCATAGTTGAAATTATGTACCCTTTGCCCCACTCAGCTTACCTTTGGGGCTCGCTATTCAGCTAGGTTAATTTTCCCTGACCCCAAACTAATTGGCCTTTAATGCTATCACCAGAACCAAGCATATCAAAACTTAGGGACTTTCACTATTGTAACATGGAAGTCTTTTTTCTGAAAATTCTGGTAAAGTATATATAACATAAAACTTACCATTTTAACCATTTTTTTTTTTGAGTTGGAGTCTCACTCTGTCACCCAGACTGGAGTGCAGTGGCCGCTCTCAGCCACTGCAGCCTCGACCTACTGGGCTCTGGCGATCCTTCCGCCTCAGCCTTCCGAGTAGCCGGAATTACAGGCACGCGCTACCACGCCCCGCTAATTTTTTGATTTTATTGTAGAGATGAGGTCTCGCCTGCCCAGGCGGGTCTTGAACCCATGGGCTCAGGCAATCCACTCACCTCAGCCTCCCAAAGGTGCGGGATTACAGGCTGAGCCACTGAGCCCGGCTTCATTTTAACCATTTTTAAAGGTGTAATTCAGTGACATTAAATATACTCAAATTGCTGTGCAACCTTTTACTACTACCCATTCCCAGAAATGTTTCATTATCCTAAATTGAAAATCTATATTCATTAAACAATAACTCTCATTTCTCCCTTTTCTCCCTTTTTTTCTGCCCTTGGTAACCACTATTATATTTAATAGGTCTATAAATGTGACTATTTCTAGGCACTTCAAGTAACTGGAATCATATAATATTCTTTCTTTTGTATCTAGTGTATATCATTTAACATTATTGCATTTTTTCTTTATTTTTTATTTTTATTTTTCAAAGATGTAGAATACAATTAACATTATTGTTTTCAAACTTCAACCACGTTATAGTATATATCATAATTTTATTATTTCTAAGGCTAAATAACATCCCACATTTTATTTATTCGTTCATCTATTGATGGACATTTGGGTGATTTTCATTCTCTTTTTGGTTATTGTGATTGGTGATGCAGTGAACATGGGTGTACAAATATCCTTTCTAGTTTCTTCATTCTGTTGTTTGAGGTGTATAACTAGAATTAGAATTGCTAGATCATATGGTAGTTCTATGTTTAATTTTATTGAGGGACTACCATACTCTACTACAGCAGATGCACGATTTTACATCCCTACACAAAGATTCCAATTTCTCTACATCCTCTCCAACACTTGTTATTTCAGTTTTGTTTTGATAACAACAATCCTAATGGATGTGAGGAGGTTTCCTTGAAGTTTCAATTTGCATTTCCCTGATGGTTAATGATGTTGAGCATCTTTTTATGTGCTTATTGGCCATTTGCATATCTTTGGAGAAATATCTATTCAGGTCTTTGGACTATTTTTGAACTGAGTTATTATTGTTGTTGCTGTTATTGTTGCATTGTAGGAATTCTTTACATATGCTGGGCATTAATACTTGTTCAAATGTATGCTTTGAAAATATTTTCACTAATTCGTATAAATGTTGCCTTGTTACTATGTTAAAGGTTGATACCAAAACATTTCTAATTCTGATGAAGTCCAGTTTATCAATTTTTTTTCTTTTTTTTAACTATAAAGATGTGGGGTACAATTCAGGGTTAGGTATACAAACATTGATTATGCAGGTACCCTTGATGATGAGGTATGCCCCTTTTTCCCCCAGCAGTTTCCCTCAACTGCCAATCTCACTCCCCTCCCCTGACAGTTTCCCACAACTGCCAATTCCTTTCTTATAGTATTATAATTGTTCAAGGTCCACTTATGAGTGAGAACATATGGTACTCTGTTCTGTGTTTCTGTGATAGATCACTGAGTACGATTGATTCTAAATCCATCCAAGTTGCTGTGAAGTCCATATGTTTGTCCGTCTTTATGGCTGCATAATATTCCATTGTGTATATGTACCACATTTTTTTATCCAGTCCGGTTTTGATGGGCAACATGGTTGGTTCCATGTTTTTGCTATTATGAATAGAGCTGCAACAAACACACATGTGCAGGTATCACGAGCTAGAAATTGACCTTACATATGACCCAGCAATTCTCCTGTTGGGAATTTTTTCTTTTGTAGCCTTTGCTTTTGGTGTCATGCCAAGAGATAATTATCCAATCTGGGAATGACTGCCATTGCCAGACTACCTGAGCGCCACAGCCCCAGGCCAGGCATTGGCCACAAGGGCCATGGAGGTAGCTCAGTGAGGGAGCCAGAGGCAATGTCCCACCAGAGAAGATGAAACAGGCACCATGCCACAATCTTGAAAACTAGGCAGGGAAGTGCTTTGACCTGCTCACCATGGGGCAATAGACCCTCTCTTTGTGACTGGTGATTAACCACTCTGGGATTGATAGTGACCCAGAGGGACTATCCCGAAAGCAAAATCTTCAGAGGCACAGGATGAGTGTGGAATCTCAGGAGCCCCTTCTCCTACTCTGACCCAGCCATGGGACAAAGGGTACTACTAGAAAAAGACAAGGGAGACCTCTGAAGAGATCAGCAGTGAGTCCTGGGCTTACCCAACCCCCTCCTCACCAATCCTCTGAATGTAAGACCCACTTGGTTGGGGTTTCACTGAGAAGGATGAACCCAGGTGGAATGTGAATGGCAGCTGTGCTAAGAGAACTCTACTCTGGGATAAGCCTGGCTGGGGTACCCACTTCCAGAACCTGGGGAGGAGACAAACCTGTACCTCTCCATGGGAGAGAGCCCCCTTGACATTATAAGAGTAGGAAGGGAGAACTGACTACCTACCCCCTCATTTTGCCCTCCTTCTCCCCTGGGCCACATGCTGGGGAGATTGCAAATGAGCCCACAACCCCACAGGAGATGGCAGGCAGGCTTACCTGTGAGCAGCAGAGAGGAATAATTACAGAGCCTGCCTCAAGGGGGCAGTTAGTGCTGAGAAATTCTTTTTTGTTCTTTTTTTGTTTTGATTTAGTGTGCTTGAATATGTGTGTGAGGGTTTAATTTGTATTTCCCCCCCTTTTTTTGTTCTTCTTTTGTTTTGGTTTAGTGTGTGTGTGTGTGTGTGTGTGTGTGTGTGTGTGTGTGTGTGTGAATTTGTGTGTGAGGGTTCCATTTGCATTCACCTCCCCTTCTTTTTCTTCTTTCTCTTTTGTTTTTTGTTGTGTGTGTGTGTGTGTGTGTGTGTGTGTGTGTGTGTGTGTGTGCGCTCAGTTTTCCTATATTGTGTTTTTTTGTGTGTTTTATTTTCTGTTTGTTTTGGTTTTGTTTGTTATTTTCACATTTTGTATTTTTGATTTTTTCTGTGATTCATTTTATTTGTATTTTTAAAATTATTTTTGTCTGTCCTATTTTGTTCTGTTTTCCTCTGTTCTCCTAACTACTGTTATCTTGGACTCAGGAAGAACACATATCAATTCATTGCATCAACATATAGAATGGTGGTGGGGAGTGGATCTCAGGAGGCCCATACCCCAGTCAGTAAATATAGTAATTTGCAAGTAGTTTCTGAATCCTAGCTCCCCAACCTCCACCTTATTCAACTGTCGGAATTACGAGAAACAGCAAAGTTTCCCAACCCAGTCCTGATTCAAAACAGAACAAATTAGGAGGCTCTGAACAGGACAGAAGAGAGGGCTGAGCAAACAACAGAAGTGAAAGCCCTGCCCACTACCACTGAATAATGGAGTTAAAGAGAAAGGAAAGATCTGTCACAAATGAGGAAAATCAATGGAAGAAAACAGGTAATTTCCAGTGTACCAAAGAAACAATACCTGAAAAATCAAACCTCAGAGCCCAAACAATGGAAGTCACCAACAATTGGCCCCAGAATACAGCTGGAATTAGGAAATGGATGGAAAGAGTGAATAAGACTCAAGAAAGACAAGATACAACACTGAAAGAACTTGTAACAGAGATTTTGGTGATAAAAAAACTTCATCCAGGAAATAAATAACAAAATGACAAGTAGGGAAAGGAGAATCAACCAAGTAGAAGAAAGAATCTCAGAGCTTGAAGATCAACACATGGAATTAACCTGATCTTTTAGAAACATAGAAAGAAAACTCAGAAGGAAACAGCAAAGCCCACAAGAGTTGTGCAATTATATAAAGAGGCCAAATTTATGCCAGGCTGGTATCCCAGAAGAAAGTGAAATGGAGAACAACTTGGGACAAGTATTTCAGGAGGTTATCCAAGGAAACTTTCCCCATCTCACTAGAGATGCAACCATCCAAACACAAAAATTTCAGAGAACTCCTGCAAGACATCAAAGGAGAAGACCAACCCCTAGACACATACTAATTTGCCTAACATACTAGGTATAAAATACAAAATCCTGAAGGTGATGAGGGAGAAATGTCAGACTGCCTACCAGGGAAGACCAACCAGAATAACAGAAGACTTATCAACAGAAACACTACAAGCTAGAAGGGACTAGAGTCCAATATTAAAAGTTTTCAAAGATGAAAAATCTCAACCAAGAATTTTCTACCCAGTCAAACTCACCTTCATCAGTGATGGAGAATTAAAATCTTCCCAGACATCCAATCCCTAAAAGATTATGCTGCTTCTGGACCAGCACTACATGAGATGCTCAAAAAGATATTAAGCACAGAAGGGGAAAAAAAGAACAAGTGTGTACTTCCCAAGAATGCAAGAAAACAGATTCAACACAACACACGCCATGACTGTAAAATTGAAAACAAACACATATATCAACCAAAAAGTTAAAAGAAAACCAAAACAGCCTTATAAAAGTCTCATGGCAGGAATAAACTCTCACATTTTGATAATCAGCCTGAATGCCAATGGACACAGGCTGGCAAACTGAATGAAAAACACAACCAGCAATATGCTGCCTCCAGAAAACACATCTCACTACACAGGACAGCCACAGATTCAAAGTTAGAGGATAGAAAACAAACTTTCAGGCAAATGGAACACACAAAAAAAGGCAGGAGTCATGAACTTAATATCAGGCAAAATACCCTTCAAGCTATCAAAAATTAAAAAAAATAAAAAGGACACTACATAATGATAAAAGGTTTAATTCATCAATAAGAAATATCCATCCCAAACACATATGCACCCAACAGAGGAGCACCAGCTTTTATAAAGCAACTACTAAGTAGACTAAAAACAGATATTGACTCTAATACTGTCATAGCTGAGGACTTAAATACCCCCTAACAACCCTAGATTGATCATTGAGGCAAAAAGAAAATCAACAAGAATATCAGGAATGTCAACTTGACACTTGACCAAATGGACTTAGTAGAGACGTACAGAACCCTCCACCCAACAACCAAGAAATATACATTCTACTCATCACCACATGGAATGTACTCCAAGATCAACCACATCCTCCGTCATAAATCAAGCATAAACAAATTTCATAAAATTGAAATGCTGCCATGCACCTTCTCAGATGACAGTAGAATAAAAATAAATATCACCACCAACAAGATTCCCACCAAACACACAAAGACATGGACACTAAACAGCACAATGCTGAACAACTTCTGCCTCAACACAGAAATCAAAACTGAAATTTAAAGATTTCTGACAGTGGAATAAAAATAAATATCACCACCAACAAGATTCTCACCAAACACACAAAGACATGGACACTGAGCAGTACGATGCTGAACAACTCCTGGGTCAACACAGAAATTAAAAGATTCCTGGAATTCAGTACTAAGAGGAGAATGTATAACTCTATGTATGCAGATCAAGAAAATAGAAAGATCAAAAGTTAACAGCCTAACGAATCACCTAAGAGAGCTTGAAAGGCAAGACCACCAAAACTCTAACTTCAGCAGAAGAATCCAGATCACCAAAGTAAAAGCCCAAATACAGGATATATGACAAAAATATCACAGAAAAAAATCAATGAAACAAAAGGGTGGTTCTTAAAAGGATAAAGAAGATTGATGGACCCCTAGCCAGATTGACCAAGAAAAAGAGAGAAAAGGCCCCAATAGAATCAGAAACTCAAAAGATCAAGTCACAACTGACCCAAAGAAACAAAGATTATTGGAGATTACTATGTATATCAGTATGGAAATAAACTCAAAAATCTAAATGAAATGGATGACTTTCTGATATCACACAACCTCCCAAGTTTGAAACAAGAAAAAATTGAGACACTAAATAGGCCAAAACAACTGAGGAAATTAACTCCAAGGAAACTGCCTAAAAAAAAAAAGGCCCCGTACCAGATGACTTTCCAGTGAATTCTACAAAACATACAAGGAGGAGCTGATACCAATCCTATTGAAAGTATTACAGGGAATTGAGAAAGAAAGAACTCTACCCAAATCACACTGATACCCACAGCGGGAAAAGATTCAACAAAGAAAGAATACTACAGGCCAATATCCCTGATGAACATAGATGCAAAAATTGTCAACAAGATTCTTGCAAATTCAATTCAACAACACATCACAAAAATTATCTATCATGACCAAGTAGGCTTCATCCCCAGGGTGCAGGGCTGATTCAACATTCACAAGACCATAAACGTAATTCAATACACCAACAGATGTAAAATCAAGAACCACATGATTATATGATTAGGCACAAAAAAGTTTTTGAAAAATCCAACATCTCTTCTTGATAAAAACTCTTGAACACCTAGATATAGAGGGAACATACCACAAAATAATAAGAGCCATATACAATAAACCAACAACCAACATACTCCTAAACAGACAGAGATTGGGGACACTTCCTCTGAAAACCAAATCAAGACAAAAGCTACCAACTCTCACCCCTTCTGTTCAGCATATTGTTGGATGACCTAGCTAGAACAAATAGATAGGAGAAGGAAACCAGGAGTATGCAAATAGGAAAAGAGGAAGTTAGGTTATTCCTCTTTGTTTATGATATGATCCTATACCTTGAAAACACAAGAGAATCCATTAAAAAACACCTTGCAATGCTAATGGACTTTGGCAAGATCTCAGAACACAAAATAAACAAGGAAAAGACAATTGCATATTTTTTACATCAACAACAAACAGACCCAGACCCACATAAAAAGCACAATTCCATTTACATTACCACAAAAAAAAAGAAATACCTTGGTACCCTTATGCCGTATTCACATCTCAACAATGTTATGTCTTGCAATTCTTGAAAATGAGATGTCTTTCCATTTGTTTGTGTCTTTTAAAATTTCTTTCAGCAATGTTAGGTAGTTTTCAGTGTGCAAGTTTTTCAACTACATGGTTAATTTTATTGACATTTTATTCCATTTGATACTGTTGGGAATGAAGCTTTTTTAAAAAATTTCATTTTCAGATTGTTCCCTGTTAGTGTATAAAAATTCAACTGATTTTTTCAAATTGACTTTGTATCCTGCAACTTTGCTGAATTTATTTATTTATTTTTTATTATAAAGATGTAGGGTACAATTCAGGGTTAGGCATACAAATGTTGATTATGCAGGTACCCTTGTTGATGAGGTATGCGCCTCCCTCCCCTAGCAGTTTCCCTGAACTGCCAATCCCACCCCCCTCCCCTGAGAGTTTCCCATTAAAGATTCCCAGTTTGCCAGTACCTTTCTTATAGAATTATAATAATTGTTGAAGGTCCGCTTATGAGTGAAAATATATGGCACTCTGTTCTTTGCTTCTGTGATAGATCACTGAGTATGATTGACTCTAAATCTATCCAAGTTACTGTGAAGTTCATGTTTGTCCTTCTTTATGGCTGCATAATATTCCATTGTGTATATGTACCACTTTTCTTTTTTTTTTGAGTTGGAGTCTCAGTCTGTCACCCAGACTGGAGTGCGGTGGCCGCTTCCAGCCACCGCAGCCTCTACCTGCTGGGCTCCGGCGATCCTTCTGCCTCAGCCTTCCAAGTAGCTGGAATTACAGGTATGCGCTACCACACCGGCTGATTTTTTGATTTATTGTAGAGATGAGGTCTCGCTGCCGAGGCAGGTCTCGAACCCGCGGGCTTAGACAATCCACTCACCTCAGCCTCCCAAAGGCACGGGATTACAGGCTGAGCCACCGAGACTGGCTTGTACCACATTTTTAAAATCCAGTCCATCTAGGATGGGCAACATGGTTGGTTCTATGTTTTTGCTATTGTGAATAGAACTGCAACAAACATACATGTGCAGGTGTCTTTTTTGTAGAATGATTGGAGCTTCTCTGGGTATAGTCTCAATAGGGGAATTGCTGGGTCATGTGGAAGGTCAATTTCTAGTTCTTTCAGAAATTCCCACGCAGTCTTCCAAGAGGTTGTCCTAGTTTGCATTCCCACCAGCAGTGTCGAAGTTTTCCTTTTTCTCTGCATCCTCACCAGCATATGTTGTTCTTTGTTTTATTAATGATGGCAATTCTTACTCGGGTTAGGTGGTATTTCAATGTGGTTTTGATTTGCATTTCTTTGATGATGAATGAGGCTGAGCACTTTTTCATGTGTCTGTTGGCTGCCCGTATATCTTCTTTTGAGAAGTGTCTATTCTTGTCTTTTGCCCACGTTTTAATGGGGCTGTTTGTGTTTTTCCTTTTGGCGCATTTGAGTTCCTTGTAAATCCTAAACCTTAGGCCTTTGTCAGATATACAGTTGACAGATATTTTTTTCCCATTTGATGGGATATCTTCCTGCTCCCTTGATGGTTTCTTTTGCTTTGCAGAGGCTCATTAGTTTGATGAGGTCCCACTAGCCAATCTTATTTCTTAAGGTATGGGCATTTAGGGTTCTGAAAAGGAATTGGTTGCCAGTTCTAATTTCCATAAGGGTGTCTCTTGCATTTTCTAAGATTCTTATAGTTTGAGATTTTACATTTAGGACTTTGATCCATTTAGAGTTGAATATTTGTGTATGGTGATAGATAGGGTTCCTGTTTCAATCTTCTGCATGTGATCAGCCAGTTTTCCCAGCACCATTAACTGAATAGGTTCTCCTCTCCGCATTGGTTGTTGTGGGAGGCTTTGTCAAAGAGGAGTTGGTTGAGAAATTGAGGCTTTGCCTTGAAATCTCTATCCTGCTCCACTGGTCTATGTGCCTATTCTTGTACCAATACTGGTCTTTGTTGATTACTGTAGCCTTATAGTAAAGTTTCAAGTCTGGAAATGTGATACCTTGTGCTGTGTTTCTTTTGCTAAGGATTGTTTTGGCTATTCATGGTCATTTAAGTTTCCATATGAATTTCTGTATTGTCATTTCCAGGCTTGAGAAGAATGATGCTGGTAACTTAATGGGTATTGCATTGAATCTATAGATTGCCTTTGGTAGGATGGACATCTTAACAATATTGATTCTTCCTATCCCTGAGCATGGAATATTTTCCCATTTGTTTATGTCTTCTTGGATTTCTTTGTGTAGTGTTTTGTAGTTCGAATTGTAAAGGTCTTTCACTTCTCTGGTTAGGAAGAAGCTGAGGTATTTCACTTTTTTGTGACTATTGTGAGTGAGATTGTGGTTTTTATTTGGGTCTCTGCCTGCTTGTTGTTGTTGTATAGGAATGCAACTGTCTTTGCACATTTATTTTGTACCCTGAGACTTTCCCAAGGTCCTTTATCAGTGTAAGCAGGTTTTTGACAGATTCTCTAGGATTTTCATGGCATAGAATCATATTATCAGCAAAGAGGAGTAACATGACTTCCTCTTTTCCTGTTTGGATACCATGATTTCCTTCTCTTGTCTAATTGCCCAAACTATGATATCCAACGCAATGTTGAACAAGAGGAGTGAAAGTTGGCAGTCTTGTCTTGTTCCAGTTTTCAGGACAAATGTTTCCAGTTACTGTCCATTTAGTAATATACTAGCTGTGGGTTTATCATAAATGGCACTTACTATTTTGAGGTATGTTTCTTCTATACCTAGGTGTTTGAAGGTGTTTATCAAGAAGGGATGCTGGATTTTATCCATAACTTTTCTGCATCTAGTGATATAATCATGTGGTTCTTGTTTTTACATCTGTTGATGTATTTAATTACATTTATGGTCTTGTGAATGTTGAACCAGCACTGCATCCTAGAGATAAAGCCTACTTGGTCATGGTGGATAATTTTTGAGATGTGTTTTTAGATCTGATTTGCTAGAATCTTGTTGAGAATTTTTGCATCTATGTTCATAAAGGATATTGGCCTGTAGTTCTCTTTTTGTTGTTGAATCTTTACCCGGTTTCGGTATCAGTGTGATGTTAGCTCCATAAAATGATTTGGGGAGAATTCCATCCGTCTCAATTGCCTGAAACACTTTCACTGGGATTAGTATCAGCTTTTACTTGAATGTTTCATAGAATTCTGCTGGAAAGCCATCTGTTCCAGGGCTTGTTTTTTTTTGTAGATGGTTTTCTTTTATCACAGAGTCAATTTCCTGGGTTGTTATTGGTCTATTTTGTGTCTCATTGTCTTCTTGTTTCAACCTGGGGAGATTGTGCGATGTCAGAAAGTCCTCTATTTCATTTAGGTTATCAAGTTTGTTTCCACACAGGTGTACATTGTAATCGCTGATAAACTTTTGTATTTCTTTGGGGTCAGTTATGACTTGATCTTTTTTATTTCTGATTCTGTTTTTTTGGGTCTTTTCTCTCTTTTTCTTAGTCATTCTGGCTAGGAGTCCATCCATCTTGTTAATTCTTTCAGAGAACCAGCTTTTTGTTTTGTTGATGTTTTCTATGATATTCTTTTCTGTATGTCCTATATTTGGGCTTGTATTTTGGTAATTTGAATTCTTCTGCTAATGTTGGTGTTTTGGTGGTCCTCTCTTTACAGCTCCCCTAGGTGATTTGCTAGGCTCTCAACTCCTGATCTTAACGTTTACTTGATGTGTGCTCATAGAGATATCAATTCCTCTCTTAGAACTGTTTTCATGGCATCCCAGAGGATTTGGTAAGATGTTTCTTCATTTTCATTTGTTTCCAGGAATCTTTTAATTTCTGCTTTGATTTCAGTGTTCACACAGTAGTTGTTCAGCATCATGTTGTTTAGGGTCTATGTTTTTGTGGGCTTTGGGGACATTTTTTTGGTGTTGATATTTATTTTTATTCCACTGTGGTCTGAGAAGGTGCATGCAAGATTTCAACCTTATGGAATTTGTTTATGCTTGACTTATTGCCAAGGATGTGAGCAATCTTGGAGTATGTTCCATGTGGTAAAGAGTAGAATGCAGCTGGGCTCGGTGGCTCAGCCTGTAATCCTGCGCCTTTGGGAGGCTGAGGTGAGTGGATTGCCTGAACCCGTGGGTTCGAGACCCGCTGGCAGGAGAGACCTCATCTCTACAATAAATCAAAAAATTAGCCTGGTGTGGTAGCGCGTGCCTGTAATTCTGGCTACTTGGAAGGCTGAGGCGGGAGGATTGCTGGAGTCCAGCATGTCGAGGCTGCGGTGGCCGGGAGTGGCCACTGCATTCCAGTCTGGGTGACAGAGACTCCAACTCAAAAAAAAAAAAGAGTAGAATGCATATTCTGTGATTGTTGGGTGGAATAATCTGTAGGAATCTACTAAGTCCATTTGGTCAAGTGTCAAGTTTAGGTTCTGGATCTCCTTGTTGATTTTTTGTCTCATTGATCTATCTAGGGCTGTTAGTGGGGTATCCAAGTCCCCTGCTATAATAGTGTTAGAGTCAATATCTTTTTTTAGTTGCCTTATAAATCCTGGTGCTCCTGTGTTGGGTGCATATATGTTTAGGATGGATATGTCTTGTTGATGGATCAAGCCTATTATCATTATGTAGTGCCCTTTCACATCTTTTAAAATTTTTGATTGCTTAAAGGTTGTTTTGTCTGATATTAAGATTGCAACTCCTGCCTTATTTTGTGATCCATACCCCTGGAAACTCATTTTCCATCCTTTTACTTTGAGTCTGTGTGTGTGCCTTGCAGTGAGATGAGTCTCCGGGAGCAGCAAATAATTTTGTCATGGTTTCTTATTCAATTTGCCATTCTGTGTCTTTTCAGTGGTGCATTTAGTCCATTCATATTCAGACTGATTATTGAAATGTGATTTTTTTATACCTATCATGAGGTTTTTATAAAGTTTTTTCTTTGTTTACTTTTGGCTTTGGGGTTGTTGTATGTGTGTGTTTTCAAGTTTCTTGTTGTGCTGTATTCTCTGTTGATTCTGTGCTCTGCTACTCTCTTGGGAAGTGTGTAGTCATTCTTTTTTTTTTCGTTCTTCTGTGCTTAATACTTTTCTATGTGTCTCCTGCAGAACTGGTCTGGAAGCTGCATAATCTCTTAGGGATTGAATGTCTGGGAAGGATTTTAATTCTCCATCACTGATGAAGCTGAGCTTGGCTTCATCAGTGGCTGGATAGGAAATTCTTGGTTGAAATTGTTTATCTTTGAGGACTTTGAATATAGGGCTCTAATCCCTTCTTGCTTGTAGTGTTTCTGCTGATAGGGCTGCTGCTATTCTGGTTGGTTTTCCTCAGTAGCTGGTCTGGCCTTTCCCTCTTGTTGCCTTTAGGATTTTTTCTTTTGTGCCTGCTTTTTATAGGTGAATTACTATGTGTCTAGGGGTTGGTCTTTTTTTTTTGATGTCTTGTGGGAGTTCTCTGTATCTCTTGTGCTTGTCTGGTCACATATCTGATGAGATGGGGAAAGTTTTCTGGATTACCTCCTGGAATACTTGCTCCAAATTGTTCTCCATTTCTCTTTTTTCTTCTGGGCATAGGTTCAGCCTCTTGATATGATTGCACACCTCTTGTAGGCTTTGCTCTTTCTTTCTGTGTTTTCATTCTAGGTTTCTTACAGATCACTTTAATTTCAAGTTCTGGTCTTTAAGTTCTGAGATTCTTCCTTCAGCCCGATTAATTCTGCTTTCCTTTCTTGTCATCTTTTAATGTATTTCCTGGATGAAATTTTTTATTGCCAAAATCTCTGTTACAAGTTCTTTCAGTGTTGCATTTTGTGTTTCTTGAGTCTTATTTTCTGTTTGCATCCATTCCCTAATCCCTGTCATGTTCTGAGGCCAGTCGGTGGTGACTTCCATTGTTTGTGCACCAAGTCTGATTTTTCAGGAGATTTTTCTTTGGTACACATGCAATTGCCTGTGGTCTTCCTGTGGTTTTTTTTCTCATGTGTAACATATCTATTGCTTTTCTCTTTATTCTGTCATTCAGTGTCAGTGGAAGAGGATTTCCCTTCTGATATTTTCTCAGTCCTCTATTCTTCCCTTATCTGCACTCTGGATTTGTTCTATTTTGAAATAGAACGGTGGATGGGAAGCTTTGTTTTCTCTTGCAGTTTCTGAAATTTGACTAAAGTGGGGGATGGGGCTCCAGGATTCAGAAACTACTTGAAAATCACAATGTTCACTTATTGTGGTATATGTTCCCTGAGACCCACTCCCCACCACCACTCTATATGATGATGCAAAGCAGAAACCAATGGAAAAAAAATGAACACACAGACACAGACACACACACACATACCCTAAAACAACCTAGAATAACAACAAAGTATAACAAAACAAACAACAAGAAAAAAATCAAGAAACCTAAACACACACACACACACACACACACACACACACACACACACACATCTAACACAAAGTGAATAGTGAAGGAAAATAGAAAGTCTTGGGAAAAAAGGAATTCAGATCAAACCGTCACATATATGTAGACACACACCTTAAATTATAAAAAATTAAAATTAAAAGAACACAGAATAACAAAAGAGGAAAAACAAACTAATAATAACAACAGAATTGAAAGATGAATGCTCAATGATTCATATACACACATAAACAGAAAATGACAAATAAAAGAAAAAAGAAACAGAAAAAGAAAAAAGAAAATTGGGTGGGATGCAGATCAAACCCTCATATACACATTCATGCACAAAAGGAAAAATATTTTAAAAATAGATGAGCTAACAAACAAGCAGTCAAATAATTTTTAAAAATTTTAAAAATTTGAAATTTAAAATAAAAAAAAAACCCTTCCCTCTTTGGCAGACCCTGTAATTATTCCTCTAATCAGTCTCTCCTGCAGACTCACCTCTTTCACTCTCTCCTCAGGGTCTGGAGGAGGGAAGGAGGAGGGCCAGTGGAGGTGGATGGGACTGCAGTCCTCCCCTCCCATTCCCGTAGGGTCAGGGAGATCTCTTCCCATGGGGAGGTGCAGAGTTTTCTCTTCCCCAGGTATGTACTCACAGGGGGTGCCCCAGCCAGGCCTATCTTGGAATGGAGTTCTTCTATTGCAACTGACATTCAGGCTCCACCTGTGTTTGCCCCTCTCGGTTTTGGCCCAGCTATGTGGGTCTGATGTTCAGAAGATTGTTGGGGAGGAGGGGGTTTGGGTCAGTCCCTGACTCACCACTGATCTCTTTGGAGTCCTTCCTTGTCCTTTTGTGGTCACACCCTTTGTGTTGTGGCTGGATCAGGGTATGGGGTGGGGTGCCTGGAACACAGCACTTGTCATGTCCCTCTGAAGTTTGTGCTTACCGGATATTGCCTCAGGGTCATGATCGATACCTAAGTAGCTTACCTGCCAGTCACAGAGATCAGGTCTTTTGCTCCATGATGAGCACGTTGGAGCACTTTCCTGCCCCGCCTTCAAGATGGTGGTGGGGCGCCTCTCTTATCCCTTTCTGTGGGACCTTGCCTCTGGACTCCCTCTCCATCCCCTGCTTCCCGTGCCCTGCCAGGTGCTGAAGTGGTGAGGGAAAACCTGGAGTCGACAGTCTTTCTTGCCAATAGTGGGGGAGAGCCTGGGGTAACAACTTCTCCCCGCTGCTTTTCACAGGAAAACTTCTGTATGCTAAAAAAAATGGCACTCATCTTCTGCGACCTTGGAAGTGCCGGGGACCAAGCAGAAAAGCTGCAATACCAGCTATTGCACCAGGGGCCTGGTCACTTGCTCTCCAGCCCCCACTTAGACTGTCTGTCCTATCATTTTCTTCCCAGGGAGGGTTTTGTTGGTTAAAAAAAGAAAGAAAGAAAATGGTGCTCAGCTTCTGCATCCCAGGAATCGCTAGGGCAGCTGTGGCACCAGCCGCTGCACCAGGAGAGCCCTGGTCACTAGCTCCCTAGTCCTCACTCAGTCAGCCACTCACACGCGCACTCACTCACCAGCATGGACACAAAATTTTCCATACACTCACTTGCTCACACTGGGACTCGCATAGTCTGACTGGCTCAGCTGCCATCTTCCCCCTGCCCCACTGAATGTGTTTGTTTCTCCTAACCATTTTTTGTGAAATCTTTAGAGTTTTTTACTTAGAAGTTGTGAAAACAGGCATCCTCATCTTGTTCCTAATCCTGGAGAGAAAGTTTTCAGTCTGTCACCACTGAGTATGAAATTAATTGTGGCTTTTTCATATATGGCCATTATTATATTGGGGATATTTCTGTATATGCCTAGTTGTTGAGTTATTTTATCATGAAAGGGTGTTGAATTTTGTCAAAAGCTTTCTCTGTGTCAGTGGAGATTATTGTGTTGTTTTCCCCTTCATTCCATTAATGTAGTGTATTGCATTGAATGATTTGCATTTATTCAAACAGCCTTGCATTCCAGGAATAAGCCCCACTTGGTCATGGTCTATAATCCTGTTTATATGCTGCTGAATTGTTTGTTATTTTATTGAAGATTTTAATTTTATTGAAGATTTTTTTATTTTATTGAAGATTTTTATTGAAGATTTTTATTTTATTTTATTGAAGATTTTTTCATTAATATCATCAGAGATATTGGTCTGGCAATTTCTTTTTTGTAATATCTTTATCTGGCTTTGGTTTCAGGGTAATGTTGACCTCATTAGTTATTTTTGTCATCTTTTTTTTTTTTTTATATGAAAACATGGAAAACAGGGTCTGGAACTTTCCAATCCACCATTCTGTTGACCCAATATGGAAATATTACATTACACTTTTTGTATATATACTCAGCTCATCTTAAGATCCCCCCAACATAACTTACCAACTTGGAGAAGAGACCTTGAGGTGGCATACTGAAGTAACTAAAACAGAGGCTTTAAATGTCAGGGAAACCAACACCCATGAAATGTAAATTGAAATCACAATCCAGTGCATATGCAATCCAGTTTGTGCCCACCTGAATAGCTCAAATAAAAATATGGAAATTATAAAGTGTTGGAAAGGATGGGAGACACCCATAATTCACATATATTGCTGGTGGAAGCAAAAGTTGTTAGCTGCACTTTTGCTAGTTTGTATTGAGGCTAAACATATGCATAGCTAAGGCCTAGAAATTCCACTCTTAGGCATATACCTAATGCAAATCTTCTATATCTATGTTTCCAGAAAGATATGTACTAGAATATTTAAAATAGCACTAGTTGTAATAGACAAAAAATGGAAAGTACCATAATGCGACTGATGTAGAATAGATCAATAGATTATAGTATAACCATGCAATGTAATACCCTAGAGCAATCAAAATAAATAATTTGCACCTATATTCCACAATATGGATGAACCTCAGAACCATGAAAGAAGCCATACATAGAATACTATGTGATTTTTTAAATATTGAGTTCAAGAACAAACAAAAGTAACCTTTATTTTGGAATCAATATAGTGGTTATGCATAGGAGAGGAAGAGACTGGACAGACTATGAGGAAGGGTTTTGAATTGCTGATAATGTTATGTTTCTTGATTAGATTTGTGAAAAAAGCATCAATCTATTCGGTTTTTATTTTTTCACTTTTCCTTAAGAGTATTAGATTTCAATAAACAGCAATACAAATTTTTAAAAAAATCTTGAATGACCTAAATTTAAATTCCAGCTCTACCTCTTGCTAGCACTATGACTATGGTCAAAATCTTAACTCCTCTAAAAGTCACAATATTCTTACATTTATGATGATGTGAGTGGTGGTGGTGGTGATTATGATAATGATGATGATAAAAAAGGAGACGTTTATTCTACACTCATTTTGGGCCCAGAGCTAGTCTAGTCTAATTTTGTTTCAATTTCATTTTCACAATAACGTTATTAGGGAGGTAGCAGGTAATATTGTTTTCATGTAATAGATGAAAGCTAGGCACAGAAATATTAAGTAACTAGTCCAAGGTCATCCAGATCCAGAATTCATACCTGGGCAGTGTTATTTAAGAGTTAATACTCTTACCCACTATATGCCTCTATATATAAGCCTAATTTTTTTTAAGTGTATTTTAAAAACTTTAGAAAACTGTAACCCAATAAACATATTTGGTCTCCTTAATTTCCATGAATGATAAAGTATTACCTCTAGCTCTCCATTCCATGTCTATTTCTCATAGTCATACTCTGATTGTGTCCCATAGATAGCCAGTTCACCATTTCTTTGGCTACTAGAGTTTTCTGTCTTTCTGGTTTTGGATTGTTCCTAAATGTTCCTTTAAACTCTGGGGAGCATAATAGAGGTTACATGTATCTTCTTCTTCCAGTTACTTTCCACAATTACATATGATCATTACATGCTTATTATTCCACAATTTTATATATGCACAGGAAAAGGACTTTTTAAATATCTATTTTCAGTGATGCAGAGGGTTTTGAATATATTAGTCACTTGAGTTAAATTAAACATTATTAAATTAAACATTCAAATGAAAGACCTTTCAGTCTTAGGCGATGTAACTTTCAGTTATTTTATATTCTTATGGTTAAAGACCCTTTTTAATGCAATTGAAACCTCCCACCACAAAATGATAGTTACTGGAAGGCAATGGGGTTGGGTCTTTGGAGCAGGTAATTCTTTTGAGCTCCTGTGAATCATACCATTCTGGTAACAACTTATTTGGTCTACAAGTATGGCACCAACTCAGCTAGCCACCAAAGCTTTTCAATTCAATCTATTGGAATATCTCTTTCTTGGGACTCATATCAAATTTTATTGTGGAAATCAGTAGAAAAATAAGATTTTGCATCAATTAGTTTTACAGCCTCATTTTTGGAAACACATCTGTTCAATAAAGAGAAAAAGCCTTACTCATAACAATAACTTGCTCCATGCAATGTGAATGACATTGTCTCTGTTTAATGAACTTTCCCATTAGCTGTTTGCCAGTTGGATGAATATAACAGCAATTTAGAATCATGGCTCCAAATTTGGTCTCATTCCTGTACTGTGATATCCTTGGCTGCATCATGTTACGGTGCAATCCATTGCCCGTCTTGCCAGCAAGGATAACCACAGAGCCTTTCCAATCTTTGCTATTGCTAAATTTCCTCTGTGTAAGTTTTGGTAAGCTGGCTGAGAGCCATCTGCAAGTGTGATTTCCTGGTTACCATCAAGTTTTCCATCTGCCAGTATTTAACACTGCTCGAGTCTGAACTCATAAGCTAAATAGCTGTCTCAAATCTATGGTTATATTTATAGGTGCAAAAAGATGAAATGATCTGCATTTTAATCAAATCAAGGAAGAAAATAAATGGAGGAAATAGAAGAATCTCATTGAATGTAAGTGAGTAAGGTTGATGTTAGAAATTATTTGCTTGCCTCATCTGAGATTTTTGCCTCATATGAGATTCAATCATACCTTGAAGTATAAGGAAAAGTATTTTTTTCTGGCATTGAAATAAAAGCATGAGAAATTAAAGTGATGAGATGGCAAAAGCAAGACAGCTAGCATAGTTTGCCTCATGAATACTGAGCTGAAGTGACTGGGGATTTGTTTGTCATCTCTAAGTAGCAGTTTGTGTGTGTGTGTGTGTGTGTGTGTGTGTGTGTGTGTGTGTGTGTATGTGTGTGTGTGTACACGCAGCGCACATGCATATGGAGTTTGTAGTTCTTTCTGAGGAAGAGATAAGAGACTAAAAGACCCTGGTTGTTACAACTGGGTAGCAGTGATAGCTATGGCTTTTAGAAACTTAAAAACCACTATGATCTAGAGCAGTGCTTTACAGTCCTGCAAGTTGAGGACTATTAGTGGGCTACAAAATCAATTTAGCAAACTAGCAAAACTAGCATATTTAAAAAGTATAATAGGATAGAACAGAATAGCAAACATCTATGCATCACAGACGCTTAAGGTAAGAATCAGTTTAAGAAACTTGGTTTCGTGTGCACACACGTGTGCTAGGTCACAATGTGAAACATATCTCTTCTTGTATGTTAGGGTAAAACAAAAGCTTGTATTCCTCTGACTTAGTGAGAGATTAAAGACCTTTTTTCTACCTTTTACAAGCTTGTCAGAATAAATGGCAATGTAATTTTTCTGATTTGAGAGTGCCTCAAAGCCACTAATATTTTTTTTTATTGTGAAGTTGTGGGGTACAGTTAAGGGTTAGGTATACAATTGCGTTTCATTCAGGCACCCTGTTGATATGGGGTGTTTCCCCGTTCCCAGACAGATATTTGCTACTGTTAATCCCATCTCCCTCCCCCCACCATAGTTAAAGCCACTAATATTAATGTTAAAATGAATTCTACATTTTCTTTTGGATTTACTGTAGATATTATTACAATCAAATATTTATTGATATCCTAAATTAATTATAGTTAAATTAATTAATTCATAAGAGTTATATATTTGAGGGTACTGATAAGTTTTAAATCACGTTTCTAGAAAAGCTCTCCATTTTGGAAATAAATGAATAAATAACAAGGATATAGTTAAATTTGGATCTTTGTAAGAACTTCAAAACTTCAGTTGGGATTTTCCAACTTTAGGAGCCTGCCTAAAGCAGAAATAGAGCCCTCATGCTTGCCCAAAACACACACACACACACACACACACACACACACACACACACACACACACACACACACACACAACTAGGTGGTTGTGGTTACTCTGAAGTCCTCAATCCAAACCCACAGTTACAGTGGGGCTTTGAGCCCTCATTAGTAACCCACCGTATTCCTTTTGAGGTCTCTTTAACATGATGCTGGTGCAGCTACTCATAGCATACTTCAAGCTATTCTGCTCTTCAGTTATTTTCACTTCAATGAGAAAATTGAGTAGGCTATTTGATGATTCATTTTCAGCATCCATGGTCCGAAACCAATCAGGTTTGTCTAATCTGCAGAGCATGTGCTAGTGTCCATCTATCTGTGACCTATCTTTTCTAACCCTCTATTCAAGTATATATACTTCCAGGCTTCCAGAAACAAACAACTTCTAAACCAACCACTGGCTTTACCTGAATTTGATTTTACCTATATGATGTCAGATTAGAATCATGAGTAAAATTTGCATTTTTTTTCTAGTTTGGCTTACTATTTTATAGAAATAGTCTGAGATGTTTGATTATGGTTATCCTTATGTGGGAACTGATCTGTCTGGCATTGACAAAGTAAAATGGTACTTTGAATGGCAAACCATTTGTTTGATAGTCTTGCTTATCCTGGGGATCAGAGGGAGTATGGTTCTGTCAATATGCACAAAATAAATGGTCTATGGAAATAACCATTCATTTTATATTGCCTCAGTGATCAATGATGATCACTACTTGATTTATCCAGCTGTGGTGATCAGAATTAATCAGAAAAATGGCTGAAAGTAATGGATTGACATTGCTATATTATGTGTTTGCTGCTACCTAAAGCTTGTCATAATCATTCAAAGAACATTCCATTATTGTTTATTTTGCTTTATTGTTGTTTTTGGTCAATTTATGGTTAAAATGGGCACATATTTGATAAATGACAACAAACCCATTAATGTGGTAAATATAATAATGTAAATGTCTCTGCATTTGCAATGACAATCAATTTTCTTCTCAAATTACATTAATTACAGCATTACATACCTTTGCAATTTACACACAATTGTACTCAATTAGGTTCATGTTGTATTTCAATAAAGCATTTTTGCCATTGTCATAAATCTTTGGAACAATAAGTCGTGGAGATAGTAGCAACCGAAGACTGATCTGCAGTGTTGGAATTCAGTGAGAAATCATGTCTTGTTATTGATTCCTAAAAGAGTCATTAATTTATGGAAGCTGGTTGAAGATTTTGGCAAGTTTACAACTTATTTCAAAATCATTCTCAATCTTAGCCACAGCTTTTCAGAGAGAAAGAGAGAGAGAGAGAGAGAGAGAGAGAGAGAGAGAGAGAGAGAGAGGATGGGAGGGGAGAAAGGGGGAGGGCAAAGGAGATGGGAAAGGAAAGAGAGATTATAAATTAGAATTTTAAAATTTCAACATGATTCTATGTTGCACTTTGTTAAACAGTGGAAGGGTGAAGAGCATATATGTGGTTACATCAAGGTCAGTAGCAACCTATTATCAGGCCACGTTCAGTTTGCGTAATTGGTTTCTGAAAGTAATCTCTATTCTCTCAGAAATTTAACTGACGGAAAACACCTAGCGATTCAGTCTAAAAGCTGATGGTTCACCACAAGAATTCAAGTAGCAGGTGAAAAACAACCCAAATTCTTTCCTTACTTTAAAAATGGAAATATTCTACAGGTATAGTCCCATTTTCAGACATTAATGAAAATGGCTTAAAAATGAATTTAGAACTAGTTTGTAAAAAGAAGAAAGACTTCATGCCTAGGAATGTCAAAATTTTTCATTTAGTTTATGGTAGAGTATTTTATTTGATTTTGGTCATGAATACCATGTAATGAAGATTTTATTTATTCTAGGTTTCAGTTTGTGCTTTGTTTACTTTATCTTCATTTAGGGTTTTGAAGTAACTGTAACTAATTATGTAAGTTGACAGAATGGATATAAATAACTCTATATTCTGGGTCTTTTTCTTCTTCTTTTTGAATTCTGAAAATGTTTGGAATAGTATAGCTTATGTTATGCAATGACAGAGAGCTTCTGAGCTTTTACCCATGGGTGGAAGATTTGAACAGCAGTAATGCAGCACAGCTGATACAGAAAGAAACCTAGTATTATTGTTGCTAGATTTTTATTTCTATGGTAACCATTATGTCACTGATGCCTGCAATGCTTAAACTTCCTGTCTCTAATAACTTGAGTTGATCTGGTAGGACAGAAACATAAAATGAAAAAAATTCTAATTAATAGAATGCAATCGTCAGGTGCAGTGATATAGATAATGTTTGGGAATTTAAAGGCTGAATTTTGATTGGAACAGAAAGAAAAATGTAGCCATAGAGTTTATTTTATTAAGAGAAAATATGTTTTAAATATATATATCTAATGAAATATGCCTATCACATGAGTGTAAAGGAGATTTTAAAATACAGTAGAGAAGGCGCTATCCATATGCTATAGCCTTTATGTTTTGTGGTTAGCAAAGAAGAGAGAAGGGAGGAAAAATCATGCTTTGGGGATTAAGGTTTAATTACTGTTACAAAACACAGAGAATAAGTGACATAAATATAATCTAACAGTAACATTGCTGAAAGGTATATTAATTATTTTGTTATATTGCAGATGTTTGTTTGTTATTTATACTCCTTTTCCTAAACGAAACCACTTCCATTCTCTCTTCCAGTGCCTTAGGAAGCTTTCTCGGCTATTCCTATCTTTGGCAAAGAATAAGTGGCCATTTACTTGCTGAGCTCTAATCTATCCTCTCAGGCAGGAGTGAGCTTCTCACCCGTGTAGGCTCAGACAGAAGAAAAGCTGTACCTTGTCCATATTCTAGGGTAGAAGAAAAATTTTAAAGGCACTAATAACAACCAGAAAACTCCCAGAGTGCTTATAAAGGGGATTGTTGGATGCCTAGGAGTGGGGCTTGAACTCCTTTCTCTGCAAAGTGACCTTTATTATTCCTCAGCCACAGAGTATTTTACGGTTAAGAAACAGGGTTGGATTGAAAAGTCAGAAGTCTGCTTTGCCTGCCGTTTCACTCTGGTCCTTGCCCTACCTTACCTTCATGGCCAAAAAACTTGTTTCTCAAGTACAAAAGGACAGGCATGTTGCACCAATTCATGGTATTGTTGTTGAAGTGGAGCTGAGTGGGAGTGGTATGATCACAGTGTGCAAGGGGATTGTCCCCCCACCTGACATCACCTTAGCTAGCCCCATATGGCAGAGGGGTAAAATCGGTTGTTCTACGTGGGCCAAAAGTTTAAGACTTTGTTTTCTGTGTTGTTCTTTGAAGCCACTCTGCTGTAGTGCTGGCTCAGTTTCCAAAATAATGAAACTCATTGTTTTGAGTCTAATGTTTTAAATACTTCACAGACAATTCTTCCCCATTAGGTGGATATAACTTGCCTAGCTTGATCATATGCCTGCCAGCACTTTAAATTTTCTATTGTTATCTGACTACAGCTATCAACTATATAGACACTAGAGTGATAAAAATGTGTCCAGTTGACATATAAGTTGAAATCCAGCTGACTATGAGCTCTGTAAATCTCTGCCTTATAAACACTTCTATCCTTGGTAACATATTGAGAAAAAAGACAAAATAAGAATAAGTCTTTGTATTGCACTGACAGAACAAAGTAACTCAGATTTCAATAGGCAAAATGCAACATTTCTCTAGAGAAAATATGGACTTATATTTCCAGAATTGATGTAGTATGACTTAAAATTACCTCCTGCCTTATCATTTACATATTTTTGCATCCTAGCAGTAAAGACACAAATAAACTATTTTACATATAAAGAGATAGCCAATTGTATAATGAAAAATATCGATTAGTAATATTGATTATAACTAATAACCATTTATTATTATAAAATTGCACTTTTCAAATGCCAGTGCCTGAGATTATATGCTCTACAAAGTACAGAGAAAATGACATGGTTATAATCTGTGCTCACACTGAGAAAACATCTAAAAGATATCTGGCATGATTTTTATAAAATATCATCTAGAAAGAAAAATTAAGGAATCTCTTTCATAATGTCCTCTAATTGCATTAACACTTTATGTGATACAGTAGAGGATACAGATTAAGAGGACGTCCTCTAGAGATGGACTGCCTGGGTTCCAATCCCACCTCCACCAAGTACCAAGGGCAGTTTGACCTTGGCAATCTTCTTAACCTCTTTGCTCCAGTTCCTTCATCTGTGAAATGAGGGCAATAGCAGTACCTCCATCAGAGCACTGTTATGGGATTAAATAAAATAATGGATGTGAAGTTTTTTTAGGGCGGTGACTGATCCATAGTGCACAATAAATGTTAGCTACTTTTATTAACTATTACTGCTTCATTGAGTCAAAATTACATAAGATCAAAAACTTGGTGGGAGGAAGGGAAGGTAAGAAGTAGTTCATATTTCAAAAATGTTATACTGCTATGTATGTATTTAGCATATTAATGGGATTTTCAAGAATTTTCTGGTCTTTACACTCTGTCTTTTCCACTGTCTGTAGTTTCCCAAATGATTACTTTATTTACCATTTCCAACCTAAAAATGTCATTTTGTTCCCATATGGTCATTTGGTCCCCATTGCATATTCAGAATGGCCCATTCTATACTGTTTCCATTGCCAATGGATGGAAATGATGAAAGCTTTTTTTCTAGTATTTCATCCTTTGACCCATAATATGCTCCAAACAACTCTGCCCATGCCTGACAAACATGTCAACCATGTAACTGTGCTATTATTGCTAGTTCTTTAGTGATTCTCCAAAAGTGATATTTGCTGTTGCTGTTTGTGCTGTGTCATTGCCATTTTTTTTTTTTTTGCTAACTGTAGCTTTCAAATAGTCATCTTTTTAACTGTTTTTCTTATTAGATTGTTAACTATTTGATGGAAAAAATATTTTTCTGCATCCCAAGTCCTCTGCAGATTGCCAATAAATGTTTTGGGAGTAAAAATAAGTGAGTGCTTTAGAAGTGACCATCAAATATGACCCCAAACTTTCTTAAGGAAACACAATCAGGGAAATTCTATGTATTGTCACACAGGATAAAGATTAATATTTAGAGTCAAAATTTGATTATGTCACTCATTAGTTGAGTGATTTTGTATGAATTAATTAACATTTCTGAACTTCAATTGTCCAATTCTATAAAAGCAGTTAGCAATAATATTTATCTTGTAGAGTTGTTAAAAGTATCAACTGAGATAACGGTTAAGAAACTGATTTGTAAAGTATACATTTCTGGACAAATATTTGTTGTGGTGGTGACAGTGATTTATGCCTTAGTCTGCAGTTGAAGTAATGTTTCCACCAGATTTCGGCAACTAGTCCCCATGCTGTTTAGATGATATTCCACTTATCTGTTGCTATGTAACAAACCACTCTCAAACTTGGTGGCTTAAAACAACATCAGCAATAACATTTATTTTGCTCATGAATTTGCAGTTTGAGTAGGACTTTGTGAAAACAACTAATCTCTGCTCTACATGGTATCAGCTGGGGGAGGTTTAAAGGCCAAATGAAGGCTAGAATCTTATGAAGTCTCATTCATGTCTGGCAGTTGATGCTGTCTTTAAGTTGGGACCTCAGGTATGGAAGTCAACTGGAACACATGTACAACATGGTGATTATATTACAGGAACATCCAGAAAGGAGACGGATAATCAGGCAGAAGCTGTAATGACCTCCTATAATCTCAGGAGTCACACGGTATCATTGCTACCATATTCTATTTGACAAAAACGAGTCACTAAGGCTCACTCATATGCAAGAGAAGGAAGATTAATTTCCATGTTTTGATGGGAGGCATATGAGAGAGAGAGAATATGTGGACCACCACAGATCTTACAACCACCACCGCTAGCTGGCATTTTTTGAGGGTTTAGTACATGCCAGGTACTATATTGCATTGTACTATTTAATCCTCACCAAATATCTCAGAGATAAAAACCACTGTACTCATTTTAGAGATGCATAAATGATGGCCAAATATACTAAATAGCTTACCCAAAGTTGCACATGGGAGGAGTTGGCACTAAATTCAAAGTCATGTTGTAACCACTACAATACACATTGTTTTCCTTGTGCCAATATACTTCCATACACTTTCATGATAATAGCAATATTGTGTGTGTGTGTGTGTGTATGAAATGGAGTGTGACTGCTAAATAATGAATGAGTGAGCAAAATTCATTTGACTCTACAGAGGAACAAATCGTACATCTTTAAACAAGTGCTGCAATAAAATTATAAAATCTTGCCCACAGTTTTCTCTGAAGTGACTGCCTAACTCTGGTCTTTGGGCAACAGTTTAAAATTCTTATTATCAGTACCCTTTCAATGATCAGCTTTCAGAAACATAAAATACTTGATGTCAGAGAAGATACCCACAACTAGGTGTCTAACTCTGTCACCAGCTTGCTGGTCACTCATTTGGTGGGTTCTGTGTTTCAGCAACTGTAGTAAATAAAACCCTTCACTAAGTGATATCATTTGATGCTGTGACTGTGATGGTTTATTTCTAGGACCAATGCTGAAGAAGCCTTATGATTACAGTAGGTGTTGCCAGAACCATTCAACTTTTGACTGTGCCACGCTTTGCTTATAGAGCTAACAGATTTCACACTTATTTGTTGGTTTGGGGAAAATCCCAACACTTTGTCCTTGCCTAAATTGCCTTGATTGACAGGGTAACGTGATTAATTTAACTCAATAAGTGCATGGCCTTGTACTTTTCTTGGCTCTGTCAGCATAGACTCATGGAGGGTAGTAATTATATGTGGGAGGCAAACAGCTGTATATCATTGTCCTTGTGTGTGGGACAAATCTGGAAATAGAAAGAGACCCACAAAGGAGAGAAATGTAAGTTGTTAAGGATATTGTCTGTAATATAGTGTCAAATGAAGTGGGTGAAATGAGATTGATAGCATCATTAGTTAGCTATGACTTTTGGGACATTCAAATTCAAAAATGTAAAAAAATGCAAAAAAGGTGGTTGTATATATAGTTGTGCATCTGTAGTCATATCCTTGTTTTATTCAAATTCAACTATATTGTTGCTGCAAGGAATGTTACCTTTTTAAAAATTCATATATTAAAATAAGCAAAATATTTAAGCTACAGTACAATTTCATTACTTTTGCTTTTGTTTTTTGTGAAGTTCAAGTGGAAATAAGATAAAACTCTTTCATACATGAGCTGAATATTTTTGGTTCATCAAGTCAACTAGTAAAGACCATTTATATAAGAGTATGATCTGTCTTAATGGAATGTTTGTCCCAATTTGGGCAGAAAACTTCCTAGATTAAAATAATTGAGAATAAAGTCAATGCACACAAAGTGAATTTAAGATGCTTTGGTATCTTTTCCCTCTTGCTCAAAGCTCTGTTTCTTGGAATAGAAAAGTTTAAAGATATTTAAACTGAAAAGTTAAATCCATTGTAGGCTTATATAACTTTCAGTCCTTTTCTTCTGCCTGCTACCCATGAAACACTTCATTTGTATTCTGTTTGTCAAGTGAAGGCTAAAATAGGATGTTATCCATGAGAACAACACATGTCTTTACTCCATAGAGGCAGATACTTAATGATCATATGGGCATTTGGTGAGCACATAATTATCTCATAAATGTTTGGTTTGTGATGTTTTCAACAAAAACACTACTTTTAAAGGGAGAGAGAAATGCTTTTTATTATAAAGATGTGGAATACAATTCAGAGTGAGGTACACAAACATTGATTATGCAGGTACCCTTGTTGATGAGGTATGTCCCTCCCTCCCCTAGCAGTTTCCCTCAATGGCCAATCCCATCCCCCTCCCCTGACAGTTTCCCACTACTGCCAATTGCTTTCTTATAGTATTATGATAATTGTTCAAGGTCTGCTTATGAGTAAGAACGTATGGTATTCTGTTCTTGGTTTCTGTGATAGATCACTGAGTATGATCGACTCTAAATCCATCCAAGTTGCTGCCAAGTACATATGTTTGTCCTTCTTTATGACTGCATAATATTCCATTGTGTATATGTACCACATTTAAAAAAATCTAGTCCAGCTTCAATGGGCAACACGGTTGGTTCCATGTTTTTGCTATTGTGAATAGAGCTGCAACAAACATACATGTGCAGGTATCTTTTTTGTAAAATGATTTGAGTTCCTCCAGGTATATTCCCAATAGGAGAATTACTGGGTCTTATGCAAGGTCAATTTCTAGTTCTTTCAGAAACCACCACACTGTCTTCCAAAGAGTTGCACTAGTTTGCATTAGACAAGTGGGACCTCATAAAACTAACGAGCTTCTGCAAAGCAAAAGAAACTATCAAGAGAGCAAAGAGATAGCCCACAGAATGGGAAAAAATATTTGCCAACTGTATATCTGACAAAGGTCTAAC
>NW_007259502.1:237930-247916 GCF_000164805.1 Carlito syrichta
TACACGGCCAGCCAAGAGACACATGAAAAAGTGCTCAGCCTCACTCATCATCAGAGAAATGCAAATCAAAACCATATTGAGATACCACCTAACCCCAGTAAGAATGGCCATATCATTAATAAAACAAACAACAACAGATGCTGGCGAGGATGTGGAGAAAGAGAAATACATTTTGTGGTTCATCATTTTAAGTATATTATTTTATGCCAAAATTAAAAAAGCAAACGTTGATGTTGTGCTTATCTGCCACATTGTAACTATTTATTTCAAGATGACTCTTGTTTTGATAGATTTTTCAAGAAGCTGCATTCAATTTCTCACTGTATCCCTATAACTCCAGACATCTAAGCACTTACATTTCAGAATTCAGGGCTGAAGAATCCACATTACAGATTTAATATCATGGGAAATTATAGATGTTATTAAATAGAAAGCAGATCTTAAATTTTCACAAGGTTTATGAGTATAATAAATGAAAAATGGGGCACAGATGAGATGTTTACTAGTATATAGTATCTAGACAAAATCAGCCAAGGTGTGTATGATCATTAAATGTTTCATTCCACGAAATGGCTGAACTCAAAAACCTATAGTATTTTGATTGGTGCAGAACTGTCTGAAGAATCCATGACATTGAGATTGTACTTCTCTCAAATCTGGATAAGATTTTTATATAAATATTTTATTAATGCCTATATCAATATATCTTCTAAGTAGAAAGAAGATCTACTTTTAGATATTAGGACAGTGAATTTAGATGTAGGACTGGGGAAGAAGGTGGATATATGGAATATTTTAAATTAAATGTTTTCCATTGGCTGTATCTGTATCTTCCCTCCCCATAGGTTTTAAAGTCATTATTGTATTAAATTTGACTAAAAATAGTCTGCTCATAGTCTTTCAGAGCCCATAGATTGGTAAGAATTAACATGGTTATCTAAATAACTCAGCCTCAAATATATGCTTTCCCTCAGTTATTTTGAAAATAGAAGAATAATGTGTTCAGCTCAAAAATACTTTTTTGAGTGTCTAACGTGTGACATTTTATCCAGTTCTTCACATTGAATTATAATTATTGTTTGCTAATATTTTCCCCTGACTAGACTATGTTACAGGAGGAAAGAGATTATACCCTCATCATCTCTCTACTCTCCTGATTCAGCACAAAGAATAACATATACGTGCCTGATAAGTGAATAGTGAATATGTGAGTGAGTATGTGAATAAATGCATAGGTGCATGAGTGAAAACATTTTGTCAACAGTGGGTACAAAGAAGTAGAGGAAGGAAAAAATTATTTCCAACTTAGAGAATAGAATGGTAGGAATATCAGGAAAGACATTGAGGTTGAGATGGCATTTGAGTTGAACCTTATAGGATGGAAAAGAGACTATTAGATTTGATTACCAGTCCTTGGTTACCTTAGACAACAGATTCAATGAAATATTGGGGACAAACAGAAGATTGCAAGAAGCTGAAGATAGGGACAGGTATGAAGAAATGGAGATAAAATTTTGCCTTTAAAAATTTTGGGATGAGTACCAGGTGTCTGGAGCCATCTGATTCTAAATTTCAATCCTAGTTTTGCTCCTTACAAGCTTTGTGAATATGAGCACGCTACGTAAACTCTCTGCTACATTTTTTCAGTGAAATAAGGATAATGATAATAACTATAAGTATCATGTTACAAATGAGAAACTCTATGCTGGCAAGTATCATAATATTTTACTCAATAAATAGTAGATTGAAATATGAAACAAAAGAGAGAGAGGACAGAAGCAGAAGGAAATAACAACATAGAGTAAGGAAATATCTCTTTTGCCAAGAATTCTGTGATCTCAAATAAGTGATGACAATTTTCCCATAGTCAAATCTTATATAATGCTTAATGATATTTCCTCAATCAAGAGTTTTAGCAAGTAAGCAAATGATTTTATTTGACATTGGTGCCCCCTCCTGTTATTGTGAGCTACCTTTTCCCAGTGCATGTATACTGCTGGTCAATCTCTCCCACATTTGTGTACATCCAATGTTTTTAATATCTGCTCAGCCTGCTCTCAAAATATAACTGTGATGCAAACTTGCAATCATGCTTTGAAAATTAAAAGATTGCAAAATCACACTACTGTCACTCATTCAAGTAATTTATTTGAATTTTAGAAAGGGTCTTCTATTGCTAATTTATATTCTACCTACTTCCACAAGGAATTTGTTGTGGCACAATATGCCAAGACAGTGACTACTTAGTACTGGTGAGAATTTTAGGTTTGACTTTACTCATTAATTTTTTGAAGCTCTTGAAATAGATTTGCCAGAAAACTGATACAGACTTGCAAGAGAGCTATTTGTTAGAAAATAGATAGCTCAGTGTCCCTTAAAGCATACTCTACTCAGGTCTTTTCATTATACTGGGCATGGTCCACAAATCAAAAGTTTACATTCTATGTGGAAAACATGCTGCTTTTTTTAAAAAAATATTTTGTTTTAAAGATGTGGGGTACAATTCAGTGTTAAGTATACAAATGTTCATTATGCAGGTACACTTGTGATGAGGTGTGTTCCCCTCCCCTGGCAGTTTCCCACTATTGCCAGTCCTACATCCCCTTATCCCCAGCAGTTTCCCACTACTGACAATTCCTTTTTTATGGTATTATGATAATTGTTCGAGATCCGCTTATGAGTTAGAACATGTGGTACTCAGTTCTTTGTTTCTGTGATAGATTAGTCAGTATTATAGACTCTAAATCCATCCAAGTTCATAACTTTGTTCTTCTTTATGACTGTGTAATATTCCGTCATGTATATGCACCACATTTTTTTAATCCAGTCCTTTTTTGATGGGCAGCACGGTTGGTTCCATGTTTTTGCTATTGTGAATAATGCTGCAGTAAACATGCAGGTACAATATCCTTTTCATAGAATGATTTGTGTTCCTCTGGGTATATTTCCTGTATAGGGGGATTGCGGGGTCATAGGGAAGGTTGATTTTTAGATCTTTTAGGAGTTGTCACACTGTTTTCCACAGAGTTTGTAATGGTTTACACTCCCACCAACAGTGTAGAAGTGTTCCCTTTTCCCCGCATCCTCTTCAGCATCTGTTGTTTTTTGAGTTATTGATGATAGCCATCCTGACTGGAGTTAGGTCATACCTCAGTGTGGTTTTAATTTGCATTTCTTTGATGATTTGTGAGGGTGAGCATTTTTGCATCTATCTGTTGGTTGCTCATTTATCTTCTTTTTAGAAGTGTTTACTCACATCTTTTGCTCACTTTGTAATGGGGCTGTTTGTTTTTTTCTTTTTGGCATGTTTGAGTCCCTCATAGATCCTAGATGTTAGGCCTTTGTCAGATACACAGTTGGCAAATATTTTTTCCCAGTCTGTGAACTGTCTCACTTCTCTCTTGATGGTTTCTTTGGCTTTGCAGAAGCTTGTCAGTTTGAGATCCCATTGTCTATCGTATCTCTTATGGCATGGGTACTTGTGGTTTTGATCAGGAATTGTCAGTTCCTATTTCCATAAGGGTGTCTCCAGAATTTTCTAAGGTTCTTATAGTTTATATCAACATTATTAAGATAATTTATGCACAATAAATGAATTTATTTAAAATGTGAAATTAATGGATTTCCACAAGTGTTTGCATCTGTGAAACCATTGCCACAATTAGGATGGGGAACATTACTAACATTTCAAAAGCTTCCTTATATCATTTTGCATTCCACCCCTTTTTCTGTCACTGACCACAGGCAACAACTGATCTGCTTTCTGTCTTTATAGATTAGTTAGCTGTTTCTAAAGTTTTATATTAATGTAATTATGCTGTACATATTCTTTTGTGTCTGGCTTCCTTCAATCAGTCTAATTGTTTCAAGATTTATGCATGTTGCTGCATGTTCCAGAAATTCATTATTTTTACTAATGAGTAAATTCTACCATTGTTTGCCTATTCACTTATTGATGGGCATTTGGAATGTTTCCAGTTTTAGGCATTATGAATAAAGCTGCTATGAACATTCATGTACAAGTATTTCTGTGGGCATATGTTTTGATTTCTCTTGGATAAGTATCAAGCAATAGAATGACTAGGTTTATGGTAGATCTATGTTCAACTTTTTAAGCAACTGTTAAGTATAAAACATATAAGTAACTTATATCACTCAATAGCAAAAAACCCCAACTAATCCAATTAAAAAATGGACCTAGGACCATGACCTGAGAAGACATTTTTAAAAGAAGACTTCCAAAAAGCCAACATGTGTGTGCAAAGGTATTAGTATCATTAATTCCTAGGGAAATGCAAATCAAAATCACAGTGAGACAATACATTGCACATGTCAGGATAACTACCATGAAAAAGACAGGTGATAATAAGCATTGGTGAGGGTGTAGGAAAAAGGGAATTACACTGTTGGTAAAAAATGTAAATTGATACAGCCACTATGGAAAAAAGTATGGAAGTACCTCAAAAAATTAAAAATAGAATTATTATATGATCTGGAAATCCCTTGCCTAGGCATATAGCCAAAGTAAATGGAATATCTTGCAGAGATAGCTGACCCTCATGTTCATTGAAACATTATTCACAATAACCAATATGTAGAAACAAACTTAAGTGTCTGTGAATGGATGAATGGATAAAGAAAATGTTTTGTATGTATGTACACACACACACACATACACACACACACACACATAATGAAATAATCATAAAAAAGAATAAAATTCTGTCATTTGCCACAACATTGATGAACCTGAAAAACATTATACTAAATAATTCAGACACAGAAAGACAAATACTACTTGATCTCACTTATATGTGGAATCTAGGAAAATCGAACTCATGGAAGCAGAGAATAGGATATCAGTTGCCACAGACTGTGGGGATGGGGTAAATGCGGAGATGTTGATCAAAATTTACAAATTTTCAGTTATAAGATGAATACGTCCTAGAGATCTATCATACAGCATGGTGTCTATTATTAGTATTACTGTATTCTATATTTGAAATTAAAAACGAAATTTGATAAGAAGAGATTTTAAGTGTCCTCACACACAAACAGAAGTGGTAATTATGGATGTGTTAATTAATTTGATTGTGATATAATTATACAATGTATATGTATATCAAATCATCACACTGTATGCCTCAAATATATACATTTTTAATTCAACTTAAAAAACATTATCATAGAAAAGAAATCTTATTTCAGTTTTTAGGCTTAGCTGAAAACTACTTTGAGTGTACCCTACACATGTGTGGTTCCACGTCATCCAAAGATTGGGAAGATGTTATACACAGCACTGGAGCTCCTTGTCCTTTATCTTTCTTTCTTTTAGGATTCAATATTCACTTTCCTGCAGTTGTGGTTGCCCAAGACTCTGTCCTCCATTTGCTTAGGGAAGAAAAAATGGTAGGTTTTCTGTTGGAATTTTATTAGCTCCCAACCTAGCTTACAATCTTATTCAGATCTCAGGCCAACACTATAAATAAATACAGAAATGTTACTCCATACTTATCTCTTTTCCAGGTTTTGCCATGCATTCATAAATTCCATGTTGGTTCTTATTCGATCAACCAGAATACCTAATCTTTATTCTTGTACTTGGATCAAACATAATACCTAGCCCTATATTTGATTTATATGTTTTAAAATTTTATTATTGCACATAAATTGTGGTTATACTGGTTTTCTATTACTTTTGCAACAGACTACTACAAACATGGCAATTTAAACAACACAAGTGTATTGTCTACAATTCTATAGATCAGAAGGTTGACACAGGTCTCATTGGGCTAAAATCAAGGTGTGCGCAGGCCTGCATTCCTTTCTGGGACATCTAGAATATAATCTGTTTCTATATTTGGGTTGTTAGCAAAATAGAGTTCCTTGTAGTTGTAGGACTGAGGGCCCTGTTCTCTTGCTGGTTGTTTGCTGAGGGATGCTTCCAGCTTCCAAAAACCATTCATGTTACTCGGCTTGTGGCCTTTTCTCTGCATCTTCAAAGCTGGGAAAGATGGGGCAAGTTTCTCACATGAACAGAATTAGTCCTCTTTCTTTCTTTCTTTCTTTTTTTTTGAGATGGAGTCTCACTCTGTTGCCCAGACTGGAGTGCAGTGGCCGCTCCTGGCCACCGCAGCCTCGACCTGCTGGGATCCGGCGATCCTTCCACCTCAGCCTTCCAAGTGGCCGGAATCGCAGGCATGTGCTACCACACCTGGCTGATTTTTTGGTTTATTGTAGAGATGAGTTTTCGCTGCCAGGGTGGGTCTCAAACCCATGGGCTCAGACAATCCACTCACCTCAGCCTCCCAAAGGCGCGGGATTACAGGCTGAGCTATGGAACCCGGCTGAGTTATCTTTCTTCTTCCATTGCATATCTAATGTTTTACCTTACAATTCCACTTTTAAGAGCCCATTTGATGACATCAGGCCTACCCAGATATTCCAGCATAACCTCTCCATATTAACATCTTTAACCTGAATCATATTTACAAGTTCCTTTTGCCATATATGATAACATATTTGTAGGTTCTGAGAATTAGAATGATGGATATTTTATGGGACCCATCATTCTATCTGCTATACCATTCTTTAAAACTTTATTTTAGTTTGAAATATTTAAGGTGTACCAAAAGTCACAAAGAAATATCTTCTAAGCAAACATATTCTCATAGACGAATTCCCTATGTACTTATGACCCTTTGCATCCTCCTCCTATTTGCTCCTTAAATGACTGTTACCATGAATGTAGACTTCAAATTCCAACACATTTCTTTGTATATCTAAACAATATATAATGTTTAAGTATTGGGTTTTATGTTTTTTTCCTGTTAAAATCTCTCTTTGTAGATCTATATCATACTTCAACTTAATCATATTTTTAATTCTTCCAGGTATTTGTATTTGTTTTGTCTCTGATAAATATACAAAAAGCATCCTTAATACAAGTCAACAAAAATGTTGATACAGGCAAAACTTAGGACTCAGCAGTAGAAAATACCATCAGATTTCCCTTTTATATTGACATGTCTTTATTATTAGGCAATAACTCAGTACCATGACTTTTTGGGGGGTATACATCTGCTATGATATGATATGGTAGGTGGTTTGTAAAGATGGCTTCTTCTCATTCCTGTTGCATGCCATTACTTAAAATTAGTTGATTATTTTTACTTGTATAAATTTAAGAGTTACAAGTACAGCCGGGCTCAGTGGCTCAGCCTGTAATCCCATGCCTTTGGGAAGCTGAGGTGAGTGGATTGCCTGAGCCCATGGCTTCAAGACCCACCTGGGCAGCAAGACCTCATCTCTACAATAAATCAAAAAATCAGCTGGGCATGGTAGCGCATGCCTGTAATTCCGGCTACTTGGAAGGCTGCAGTGGAAGGATTGTCGGAGCCCAGCAGGTGAGGCTGCGGTGGCCGGGAGCGGCCACTGCACTCCAGTATGGGTGACCGAGTGAGACTCTAACTCAAAAAAAAAAAAAAAAAAAAGAGTTACAAGTACAGTTTTGGTACATGGATATAATTAGTTTTAGTAGTGCTTAGCAGTGTTAGGTTTACAGAAAGTTGAGCAGATCGTACAAAGGGTTTCCATATACTATCTCTGTCTACCTACCACTCATAGTTTTCCTTATTATTGATATCTTGTATTAGTTACTATCATCGGCTGGGTTATAGCCCCCATAAATTCATATGTTGAAGTCTTAACCCCCAATACCTCAGAATGTGATGTTATTTTTAAATAGAGTCTTGGTCTTTAAAGAGGTAATTAAACTTAAATGAGATCATTAGGGGGTATCCTAATCCATTAGGATCAGTTTTCTTATAAGAAGGAAAAAATTAGACATAAGCAGGTACAAAGGAAAGATGTTATAAATATCATGGTCATCTATGAGCCTAGAAGAAATGTTTCATAAGAAACCAATTGCTATAAACTGAACGTTGCTCCTCCCCCTTCTTCCTAATTAATATACTGAAAACCTAGCCCATAATGTGTGAGGTGGAACTTCAGGGAAGTGATTAGATTTAGATGAGGTCATGAGGGTGAAGCCTTCAAAATGGGATTAGTGCTTTTATTTAAAAAGTAAGTAAAGACTACAGAGCTCTCTCTTTCTCTCCCTTATTTAAGGTCACTGTAAGAAGATGGTATTCTGCAAGCCAAAAAGAGAGTCATCAATAAAATTCAACCATGATGGCACCCTGACCTTGGACATCTCAGACTCCAGAACTGTAAAAAATGTCTGTTGTTTAATCTACACAGTTTATGGTACTTTGTAACAGCAACCAGAGTCTGCTGATATCTTAATCTCAGAATTCTACCCTTTAGAAATAAGAAAATAAATTTCTGTTGTTTATGCCACCCAGTCTGTGGTAGACTTTGTTATGGCAGCTCTAGCAAGCTAATACAATTATCAATTTGTTATAATACTAATACTAATTATGTATTAGTTATAATACTAATTATGTTTTATAATTGATGAATCAATATTGATATATTATTATTAACTATAGCCCATACATTTGGTTTCTCTGGTTTGTGTTGTATTTTCTATGAGTTCTGACAAATGCATAATAGCAATTGGTTTCTTATGAAACATTTCTTCTTGGCTCATAGATGACCATGATATTTATAACATCTTTCCTTTGTACCTTCCATTAGAATATCATACAGAATATTTTCACTACCGTAAAAATGTTCTCTGCTCCACCTAATAGTCTGTCTGCCCACCGTCACCTCCAAACCCCTGGCAAACACTGACCTTTTTAGTGTCTCTATAGTTTTACCTTTTCTAGAATGTTTTTTTTTTAATCAATATTTTTAATTATGGTTTTGTGGGGTACAGTTAAGAGTTAGGTGTACAATTACGTTTCATTCAGGCACCCTGTTGATAAGAGGTGTTTCCCCATCCCCAGACAGATATTTGCTACTGTTAATCCCATGACCCCCCATAGTTTCCCAGTACCATCAGTCATTTTCTTACAGTATTACATTGGATGTTCAAGGTCCATTATATGAGTGAGAACATGTGATACTTGGATCTTTGTTTCTGTGGGAGGTCACTCAGTATTATAGACTCTAGTTCCATCCAGGTTGCTGCGAAATTCATGATTTTGTTCTTTTCTATGGCTGCATAGTATTACATCGTGTATATGTACCACTTTTTTTTAATCCAGTCCTCTTTTGATGGGCAGCATGGTTGTTTCCAGGTTCTTGCTATTGTGAACAGTGCTGCGATAAACATACGTGTGCAGGTATCTTTTTTTATAGAGTGATTTGTGTTCTTCAGGGTATATTCCCAGTAGGGGGATTGCAGGGTCATATGGGAGGTTGATATTTAGAGCTTTTAGGAATCACCACACTGCTTTCCACAGAGGTTGCACTAGTTTACACTCCCACCAACAGTGTAGAAGTGTTCCCTTTTCGCCACACCCTCTCCAGCAACTGTTATTTTTTGAGTTGTGGATAATTGCCATTCTGACTGGAGTTAGGTGGTATCTCAGTGTGGTTTTGATTTGCATCTCCCTGATGATTAGTGAGGTTGAACATTTCTTCATGTATTTGTTGGCTGCTCGGATGTCCTCTTTTGTGAAGTGTCTGTTCATATCTTTTGCCCATTTTATAATGGGGTTGTTTGTTTTTTTCTTTTCAGCACGTTCCTTATAGATCCAGGATGTCAAGCCTTTGTCAGACCTGGTGTTGGCAAATATTTTTTCCCAGTCTGTAGGCTGTCTCCCTGCTCTCTTGATGGTTTCCTTGGCCTTGCAGAAGTTTGTCAGTTTAATAAGGTCCCACTTGTCTATCTTCTCTCTTATGACCTGTGGGCCTGATAGAATTTCGGTCCTTTAAAGTTGCTTATGCTTGATTTATGGCCAATTACATGGTCAATCTTAAAATACGCTCCATGTGGTGATGAGTAGAATGTATATTCTGTGGTCTCTGGATGGAGTGTTCTGTAGGTATCAATTAAGTCCATTTGGTCCAAA
>NW_007259502.1:248113-294235 GCF_000164805.1 Carlito syrichta
AGTGGCCTTCTGTATCTTTTTTGATTTTTAATAGCTTGAAGGGTATTTTGTCTGAAATTAAGATTGCTACTCCTCCTTTCTTTTGTATTCCGTTCCTCTGAAAGTTTGTTTCCCATCCTCCTACTTTGAGTTTGTGGGTGTCCTTTCTAGTGAGGTGAGTCTCTTGAAGGCAATAGATTGTTGCCTGATGATATTTTATCCATTTTGCCATTCTATGTCTTTTCAGTGGTGCATTGAGTCCATTCACATTTAGGCTAATAATTGAAATGCAAGAGTTGATCCCTGTCATAAGGTTCTTACAGAGTTGTTCCTGTTTGTTTGTTGCCTTTCTTTGGGTTCTGGAGTTGGCTCATGTGTGTTTTTAATCTTTTGCCTGTACTCTTGTGAAGAATGTTGTTGTTCTTTTTTCTTTTTCTTCTGTGTTCAGTACTTTCTTAAGTGTTTCTTGTAGAGGTGGTCTGGTGGCAGCGCAGGTTCTTAGGGATTGGATATCTGGAAAAGATTTCAATTCTCCCTCACTAATGAAGCTTAGTTTGGCTGGGTAGGTTATTCTTGGTTGAAATTTTTTATCTTTTAGAACTTTGAACATAGGGCTCCAGGCTCTCCTAGCCTGAAGGGTTTCTGTGGATAAATGTGCTGCTATTCTAATTGGTCTTCCCTGGTCTGGCCTTTTTCTCTTGCTGTCTTTAGGATTTTTTCTTTTATAGCTACTTTGTTTAGGCGAATTATTATGTGTCTGGGAGTTGGTTTTCTCATCTGTTGTCTTTCAGGTGTTCTCTGAATCTCTTGTGTTTGAATTTTTTCATCCTTGATGAGATGAGGGAAGTTTTCTTGAATGATTTCATGAAATGTTTGTTCCAGTGTGGCCTCTGTTTCTCTCTCTGCCTCAGGAAGGCCAATTACTCTTAGATTTGGTCTCTTGAAGTGATCATTCATCTCTTGCAGGTTTTGTTCTGTCTTTTTGAGCTTCTTTTCTATGCTTTTGACAGTTTGGGTTAGTTCTGTGTTTTGGTCTTCGAGCTCTGAGATTCTTTCTTCTGCTTGGCTAAGATTTCCATGCTTATTAGTCTGTTATTCATTTCCATCACAGTATTCTTTACTGCTGTTATTTCTGACATCAGTTCCTTCCTATTTTCCTCTTGTCTCTCCTAAGTTTTTTTAATTCTCTCCATTAATATCTTGATGCCTGGGTTTGTTGCATGTGACCAGTCATTCTGGGGGCTCTTCATTGTTTGTATTCCAGAATCTGTTTTCTCAGTATCTGATCTCCCAGGGGTCTGTGTGAGACCTATATTCTTCTTTTGGTTTTTCTTCATTTGTGTGGTTTTCCCCCTCCCTACTTTTTCCTTCCCTCCATATCACCATCTTCTTTAATTCTGTTATTCAGGGGTAAAGGGATTGGTTTTACTTCTGTTTGTTCAATTTCCTATTCTTTATGTATGCCCTCTTACTTTGTTCAATTCTGGAGTTGCACTGTAGGTTGGGGGTGGTTCTTTTTGCAGTTTTGAGATTTACTTAAGGGGGGAGCTTAAGGTCCTGGTATTCGCTGACAGGTGTGTGGATAATCTGGAACCCACTTCCTACTGCCTTGGAATCTGTCCGTGCAGTGGGGCTGTAGGTTTACTCCCTGAAATAAAATGTGGTTAGCAGAGGGAAGAGAATGGAGTAGACAGTGGGTTGAAGAAGGGGGTGGAGAGATAGAGGAGTAAGGGGGGAAACAAATGTGTGCCAACAAATGGAGAGAGAGATCTATACTGAAACAGATATAAATAATAGACCACAGTTACTGATGAACCAACTCCCATACAAAAAAAATAAAACATATAGTGATGCTAACATACAAGCTAACCAACCACCTTATTGCTGTGCTGTTCCTCTATACAAAGATATGGTTTACAGAGAGAAGAAAAGAGAAGAAAAGGAAGAGGAAAAAAGAAAAAAAGGAACAATACAGTAGGAATAGAATAAAGTCATTAAACTAACAGAATCAATGAAGCACACTCTGAGACATTTCGTTTAAGTCCAATGTCCTTTCAGGTCTGATTTCTAGTTTTCTTTTCAAGTTGGTAAATTAGTTTGCAGTTAGGGTCAGTTGCCCCTGGTCTACAGTGAAGGACAGTTCAGATCACCCTCCATTTATCACTCTGGCCTATGTCTTTTTCAAGCTTGTTTCTCCCGTTTCAGTGTTGTTACCTTGAATCACCAGCAGGTGGTGCCATCTCAGCTGGCGCCCCAGAGGGGGTGGGGCCGGACAGGAATGGCAGAGCCTGAAGATGGCTGCCTGCCTCAGGGCAGACAGCAGGAGACTTATGGCGGGCAGGATGTCTCGGTCGCAGGAGAGGTGGCTGCGATCCCTGCAGATCTTCCCTGAAGGGACTTGAAGGACTGAAGTGGATCGCCTCTGGCCCGGGTGGTGTGATGTGCTACAGCCGCGGCGGCAGCAGTGGTGGCGGCAGGATAGGCTGCGGCGGCGGCGGCAGTGCCATTTGCACTGCAGTGACTGTCCAGTCCACTGCGATGCCCCAGCGATGGCAATGACCGAGCTGCATATGAAGAGCAGGCTGCGATGTTGGGGTCTGCAGTCGCCAGGGCGAGAGTCAGAGACCCACTGCAGATCTCCTTTGCAGAGGGTTTCACAGACCGGGTTGCCCCATCACCATCTTGCCGCTTCTAGATCTTATTTTCTTCCTCCATTAAGATGCTATCTGCTTCACAGTTGTGTGGAACAGGGCTAACCACAAATCTAGTTACAAGCGTCATATTGGTCAGTGATATAGTTTCAATATCTGTCCCCTCAAACCTTATATTGAAATATGATCTCTCATATTGGAGATGAGGTCCAGTGGGAGGTGCTTGGGACATGGGGGCTGATTATTGCTCATGAATAGCTTGGTGCCTTCCCCTGTCCTCATGGTGATGAGTGAGTTCTCACTCTATTAGTTCACACAAAAGTTGGTTGTTTAAAAGAACTTGGCACCTTCTCTCTCTCTTGCTTCCACTCTTGCCATGTGACATGCCTGCTTCTTCTTTACCTTCCATCATGATTGTAAGCTTCCTGAAACCTCATTAGAAGCAAATGCTGGTGCCATGCAAATTCATGAGCCAAATAAACCTCTTTTCTTTACAAATTACCCAGTCTCGGGTATTCTTTTATAACAACGCAAACTGGGCTCATATAGTCAGTATTCCGATCTTTCAGGCCTTTTTCAAAATAGCAGCTAAGACTTTGCCATAAATTAAGTTGCATCCTTTCTCCATTTATTATGCTTCTTGAATCACTAGAGTTATTTGGATAAATGTACACTTTGCCTCATTTGCTATTATAAATATAAATACTCTAATATATGTAAAGTACCTAAAAGATGTTAGACATTCGATAACCACAGCTTTTCTTTTTTCTGCTTGTGCTTTCCAACCCACTTGCTACTTGTTAATGAAATATTTGAGGAGAGAGAGAATCAAATTAAATTTTGTAGCTATAGTTGGACACAGCTATTTTCTTAAACCTGATATCCTTTTGAGCCCATGGCTAATACTTGCATTCCAGAATTGTCAATAATATATGGTAAGCACTTCATTTTGTTTTTATATTCTTAAAGAACCAGTGTGTTAGAATTATATCACTATCTAAGGTTTTAGAAAACACGTTAAATAGTTTTTGTGGATACCAAGTTTGAAGAACACCCAAATAGTTACAACCTACCAAGGAAACAGCGGCTTTCAGGGCCAATATCCTTTAGGTCCGATGAGTAAGAGCTGAAGATCAAAAGTGAGGTTCTTCTTTCTGGCTAAACTTTTACTATTGCAGAAGGTTGAGGTGGAATATTAAATTATTTGCAGTATTTCGTGACTGCTGTATGGCACTCTAGAGTCTCCTCTCTAAAAAAAACTTATGAACATAAAATATAAATAAAGAAGTAGAGACATTGAAACCTTCCACCTGAGATCATCCAGTCCAATGACCAAGAAGAGACTACATAATATCTAGAGTTCATCCTATGTTTATGATTCAGTAAATTAAGATATAAAACCAATATCCATATGCAGTCAATTACTCAGGCAGTAGCTAACAAGTGGACAAGACATCCAGACACTTGGTTGAATACTTCTCATTTTATCAGGTTTTCTGATATCAGCCAGATGTTGAAATAACCTCTTTGAATCAGTTTTATTCTACTCTATGATAAATGATGGATGAGCACCTGCTTTAGAAGTTCAGTTGAAAGAAATCTGGGTAAAGATTTGTGACTTAATCATTTCCTATCTCTTCCAGCCCATGCACATTTGTCAATGCATAGTAAAATAAGGTCTTCAAAGAATATGAATTGAGCATCTATACTGTTTCTCATACCCACCTGAAATCTGAGCCTTTTGAACAATAGATGTTTAGATTAATTTTGTTTAAAAAAAAAAGACTGAGCTCAGTAGTCTATAACCTATAAGAAGATATTGTGCTGTAGGGAAATAATAACTGAGAAGTGAAAAAAAAAAAACAATGAAAACATACTCCCCAGAGGCATAGCACTATTCCTGGTTTCCTTCACTGTCATATGTCATAATTTATAATGTGGGATATCTCTGCTTACACAGAGTTATTTCAATAAAGTTGTTGAAATTCAGGCTGTGAACCTCACTACTCACTATCTTATGGAATTTTTATATTTATATATTCCTCCACAAAAGAGCTTTATCTGTGGATGGAGTGAATGCTGTCTGCTTGGGAAGTCCCAAATGGGTCTTCTTGTGACAAAGCCTATTATGCTACCCTTACATTTCCATGTCTTTGAATCCTGAAAACTTTCTGTATTCAGAAGTTCCTTATTATACTTTTACCCACAACTCCTCAAGTCTGTGTTTCTAAAATTGCAGTAGATGTACCACCTGGCACATGCAGAATTATGTCAAGGGAATGAAAAACTAGATAGTAAATATGACATCTCCTCCTGGAAAATAAATTTTACTTGAAAATGTTGAGGCAGAAACTTAAGTAATTTGAATGATAATTTAAACATGCTTTATATTTTAAAATATATAGTTATATTGTGGAATAGAATGCTAAATGTGTATGAACAGTTAGGCTAAAACCAAAACCTTCAACAAATTTCAAGGATGCAGGTTTTGTGTTAGTAAATCAAGAAAGGATTTTTATTTTTTCATTTCAAATGGCAGAAAGTGTCTAAGGTGGTTTAACCACAAAGAAACAAATTTGCTTATACAAATGCAAAGCCCAAGCGTGGGACTTTACGATACAGTCTGTCCAGTCTCAGAGGATATCACTTAGATGTTTTTCTTCATCTCATTTTACAATCCTCTCTCCTCCATATTGACTTCATTATTACAGACAAAAGATGAAGGACAAAATGACAGATTTGTAATATCTCTGCTTCAAATCTCAGGGAAAAAGCAAAAATCTTTTTTCTCCCAACAAATCCTAGGGAAAAAGTTGCCTTGTGTCTTGATGGCTTCAGTTGTGTCACTGAACTCATCATGACAGTCAGCTGGTGCCCACCCTGGAACCTCAACAAAAGTCTGTAGATTGAGAGTAGAAGAATCCTCCCCCACCACAAGCTGGATTTGGGTACATTTTCAGAATAAAGATGAATAATGCCAGGTGACATGCTTTATACATGCACATGTGCACACACACAGAGCTGTCCACCAGAGACTACTGAGCCCAATCCCTACACACATAGCCCTTCCCAGGTTTAGTTTCATTTGTCAGGAATACATTGATGGAAGAATCTGGGACACCCTGTTTGAGCATAGAAGCTAGTAGAATCTAGCAAGGCTTACTGGCAATAGGATTGAAGTAAGGAGGTACGAAGCTTCGGGAATGGGTATTAACAGCAAGCGTGGCAGAGAGCCTTAGGCATATTTCCTCCCAGTTTCTGATTTCATTTAGTGCTTGTCTCACCTAATGAGTTTGTGATTGGAGGTAAACCTAACTGACTTAGAGCTGGAGAAATGTTTGCAGTGCGAGAGGCTTTTTGAACCCATCTTCAAGGTTGACCAAGACAGTTGCAAAGAGCATAATGAACCATAGTAATGACACAGCAGAGACCCATAAAATACAAGGTGATCAATGCTGAGCTCAGAAAGCATCTGATCCTCTGGGCAAACCATACAACTGGGAAATTCCATAGCAATAGGATGAAATTTGTATCTCTTAAAACTTCACCAGCAGTAAATTTTGTTCCACGAGCCATAGCACTACACCATATTTCCCCACATTTCTTTTTTCCCAAAGATCAGAAATCCTGCTCTGCTTCAAGAAATTATATTGACAATATATTTTTGCAATTTATTATCTAATTTGTACTTGTTAAGTATAGGCCAGGTAGTCAGCTTTGCTAGTTGTCTACCCATTATCCATGTTCTTCCGCTTTAAGGAAAGAATCCATATTTTGTTTAGTGTGGTAATATGCCCAGAAAAATAAATCCTCAATATCCCAACCTTGTCTACATATAAGGCTGACCTTGAGACTCTCTTCCTCTATCTTGACAATGGGATTAAAATAGCATCCACTTCATTAAATTTTTATGAGGATTAATTAAGATAATCTGTGGAGATCTCATGGCAAAAGATAGATACTACAAAATGCTACCTATTATTAGCAATTATTGTTTAAATTATATAGTCTTGACTTACAAATTACATATAGAAGGCACATAGTAAGTTCTTTGCAAACATGAATGAATGAATGGTTAACAGTGGTTGTCTAGTTGTTGGGAGTAGGAAGTTGTTGATTTTTTTTCTCTTCTAAATTTTCTGAATTTTATTGGATAAGTACATATATTATTTTATAATAAAAATTACTTTTGATCTGAGTGAGTGCTAGAGCTATACATTAAGTATGGCAATGCTATGAGTTAGCTCCTGTAGTATACATTTCCTCAAGTACCCCCTGACACTTACATATTACTTGCACTTGTGGCAAGTACTATCATAAGCACTTTACATATATTAATTTATTTAACTCACGCAGCACCCTGTGATGTTAAAGCCCTTCTTTGTGGCTAAGGATACTGAGGCGCTAGGAAGTAATATAATTTATGCAAAGTTTCAATTACTAGAATAGGATCCAACCTTGGAAGTTTCTTCTGGGCTCCACACTCATATCCCACATACTTTCAAGTCATTTGTAGATTTACGTGTGCCCATGGTCCAAGACAGTTCATGACATGTAGTTAATAAATTATCTACAATTGTCAACCAGTTCTTCTTCCCTGTAACAATTTCACAAGATGATTGCCTATGAGCAAAAAAAATGTATAGACATGGAGTTCGTTGACTTGCTACTAAGATGCTTACAACCCTTTTTGTTCTGTTCTCAAACACATTCTTCAACATTTTTACCCTCTCCTAAACTTGATAGTGACAATGATTGGGTTCAGAAAAACCTATCTGAAGTCTCAAAAATGATTCTACTAAAATATGTATTTGCCTAACTATTCTCCAAAGGATATGCATATTACATAGAAGGAATTGTATAGGAAAGACTCATCCTATTATTACTTGGTTTTCAGTTGGAGAGTTAGTGGCAGCCTAATAATTTTAAAGATGAGAATGTATCCTCTACTCTCTCCTCCCCTTCAACAGTGTTATATAGTGATTAGAGATACAAAGGGGAACCAAAAAAAATTTTTATTTATAAAAAAATTGTGTGTTTATTCTTACATGATTAAACTTGTCACCTTCAAAGTACTCTCCATTTGATGCAATTCACAGCTTTAAGATCCTTTATCCACAGCTCAAAACATTTTTAAGTCATTGATTTTCATGACTTTTAGTGTTTCTGCTGTTTTTTGTTTCACCTCTTTCATGTTGGCAAAACGTCTCCCTTTGAGGACTTTTTTCATCCAGGTACACACACACACACAAAGTCACTTGGGACAAGATCAGGTGAAAAGGGAGGGTGTGGTTAAAAACTGCTGAACACTCAGCACAGTGGGGCAGATGCATTGTTGTTATGGTGGAATAACCAGTTGTTTGCCAGAACTTGGAACATTTATTCTGCAAATCGTTACACAACCATCTCAAAATTTCCAGATAAAATCTTTGGTTGACTGTTTGATCCAGAGCAAATTGAGTCTACTACAAGAGGCCCACTCTCTCCAAAAGATCACTTCAGCTTTTTCAAATGTTTTGAAGCAGATGAGTTAGAATGCATACATGTGAATTGATCTTTCTTATGCACTAGCTGTGTCCTTGGCAATTTTCTTTAACTCTGGTTTAGTTTATTCTTAGGTAAACTGTAAATAATAATAGTACCTACCTAATAGAGCCATTGAAAGAAATAAGAACTGTGCATAGTATCTAATAAACAGTTTGCTACTCTTATTATCTTCCTTAACATGGTGTCTAAAATTTCACATATTCTCCAAGCTTTACCTTTCTTAAATTTAATTAAGAAATGTTCTACTTCAGGCTGTTAGCAGCTTTGGTCAGCAACTAATCGAGTACAATAGATACAAGAGAAAAGATTAACCACTGGGGCTTCTGGAAAGACAAGGGAGAACCCTAAAACTCTGGACAACAAAAATCTTTGCCACATTCTCTGCCACCTACTGCTCAGTTAAAGGTATTTCTTATTCACTTGCTAATTTACTGAAGAGGCATGGACTATCATGTTTGTTTCTTTTCAACTCTTGTAGACAGAGACTAGTATTTCACAACATATCTAATTTTTATTTCACAACATATCTAATTTTCTGAAGCATATGACTAGCCATGTATCTAATTATTGGTATAAGCATCCATCTTAAAGGTTAGCAGAACTGTTAACTGTGGTTAAAAAAAAATTCTTGTAATTTAATCTTATTTAAACAGTTTTAGTTTGTGTAAAAAAAGTCAATAATAGTTTGGATCATGATGGCATTCTAAGAATATTTGTTCACTTCTCCTTCAACTCAAATCTTGAATAACCTAAAATATGTATTTCTGAAGTATCAATTTATAATGAAGCTGAGCTTCTATTTAAAAGACTGAGGATGTTAGAATAAGGGAAAAAATATAATTATGGTTTTATGGATAAAACACATATGCATACATAAACACACACAAATTTCAATGCTAAACTATTTGGAAAAAGGATTCCTAAAATATGGCACCAAGAATTGGAAAATATAGCTGTATTGTATTAAAAAAAGAAAGCAAGTGTAATAATAGTATTTTCTGACAGATAAAATTCAGGGTGGCAGGCATTAAACAGGACAAAGATGAATATTTCATATTACCAAATTGTTTCATCCATTATAAAGACATAACAGTTAGAATCCTCATGTACCTCACAACAGAGTTTAGAAATTCATAAAAGCAAAAAAAAAAAAAAAAAATTCACATAATGGAATAGTAGAAAAATCTACAATAATAATTAAAGGTTTTATTATTCCTCTTTCAAAATCGGCAGAGCAAATAAGGATGCAAAGAACTTGAATTATATAATTAATAATGTGACCCACTTGATAAAGTAAAAAATGGTAAATATGTAATAATGTTACAAATTCGGAATTTTAGTGTATGAAAGCAAAGTAAAAAACTCAAGGAAAGGAGCAAAAAAATGTAATGTTAAGTTTTAATTGGAAATAGTATGAAATAATGACTGTTTTCTTTCAAACATTTATATTTTCTCATTCTGTCCACTCAAAAGGCCTAAAAGCAACAACTTAGTAATAATGAGTGCTTCAGTATGAAGATTGTGCTCCATAAATACCAATTATCTTTGGATAAGTAGCTGATTACAAGTCTGAAGCATAAAATATAAAAGATTTTCCTGAGAAATCTTGTTCCAGAATGCAAAGGTACTTTTCAAACTAATGGGGTTATGTCCAAATGACAGAAGAACCAACAACATAGAAGATGGAAAGAATCCAAAGAGGAAAAAGTCCACAACTTACTAAAATTCATTGACTAGGAAACCCTATAAGTTGAAAAGAAAACTTTAATTTATAATCATACTCAATGACGAAGTTAAAATAAACAAAAGTAGATGTTGAATATCATTGGAAATAACTATTACAACAGAAGAAATCCAGCTAATAAATATTAGCTAAAAATAGAATTTTAAAAATTACTACATTTTAACCTCTAGACAAATAATTGACTTAGGCAATGATCATCAATAGATAAAATATGAAATAAAAGCTTGATAGTAGACTTACCCATGGAAAGATCAATCTGTCACCACCTGAAACCACTGATCGATTTTAGCATCCATAAAGTAGAAAAACCAGACGTTACATACCTTCTTAAGTTGTCTTATATGAAACACATAGCTCTATGTATGTAACATTCTTGCTCCAGAAAAGTTGAATCTGAATCAAATAGCAAATTTCCAATTTATAGGAAACATAAACTATTGAAATAGAGATTATATGACACTATGTGGAAGCAATGAGCACATTCGGAATACAGAACATTTTACATAACAGCTAAACTAGCTTCTTGAACCAGCTCAATGACATTAAAAATAAATAAATAAAAGAGTGAGGAAGATACACTATGTTAGACTAAAGAAAGTTACACTATATAACAACTAAGCACAATATGTAAATATTTTGAAGATCCTGATTAAAGCATGTCAATTAAAAAAAAAGAATTTTTGAGACAACTAAAAAATTTGATTTGGACTTGTTACTTTATAAAACCAAAAATTGTTGTTGATATTGTTAAGTAAGATAATACCATTGTGGTTTTATAAAACAAATTTTAGAGATATTCCTAAAATGTGGGAGTAAAATGACATGGCATATATTATTTGCTTTTTTAAAGATTCAGCAAAATGAAAAAGAGAAAGAAAATGGAAGAATAAAAAGAAGGAGGGAAACTAAGAAGGCATAAATGAGTTTGGTAAAATCTTTTTTCAGAATATTAACTCTAGGTGATGAGTATACAGGATTCGTTTTGTGTATGATTGTGTATGATCAAAAATAATCAAGCTTCTCAGCTATAACAACCAATGTGCAAGAAAAGTTGCACCAACAGTTATGTGGCTATATCAGGGACTCTGGTGGCCAAAGGAATTAGCTTAGACTTGAAGTATCTGTTTTTGCTCAATGTAGTCATTTTCCTTCTAATGAGTTAATTTATATTTGAGTGAAGACTTCCAAAACATCATGCAATCTGCATGTGAGGAAGGAGTTGTGTCTTTATAGGCCATCTGAAACACTACATGATGGGAAAAAGAGCACTCTATCTGTTACAACCTAATAAATCTGGACAAAATTATGGCTTTAAACACTCAGGTTAGAAATCAAGAAAGAGTGAAAATAAGTGACCCAAGTATAAAACTCTAGAATCTATTTTTAATCAAGAAACTAAAAAAAAGAAAGAAAATTCTCTAATTTGATCAAGAAAAAAATGAAGAGAGACTATAAACAGGCATCATTAGAAAGTTTAAACAAAAAGGAGGGAGGAGAGGAGAACCTGGAACACAGAAAACATTTTCAATTAAAAATCACTATAGTCTGGGCTTGGAAAGGTATGTTCTCAATCTCCAATTCATGAGAGTCTTGCAAAATACTAATCTTTTGTATATTTTAGAACAATGATCAAATAGAAAACACAAATACAAAGCATTGCCTTAAAGCACTATTTACCTTCTCTGTACAATTAAGAAGCAAAGGTAAAAAAAAAAGATGTTATTTAAATTTTCTTCTATCTTCCAATTACATATCTTTAAGAGGCCAGATTTTTTTCCAGTACCTCAAGTCACGCAACCTATTGAAATAGACTCAATGTAGAAGTAAATATGTAAATCCAGTTGTCTTTTGCAAATGTTAAAAAAATTGCAAAAATGTAAAAAATTAAAATAAAACCACTCTTTTTATTAACTTCTTTTGAAAATGACATATTTTTCCTAAATATATGTGTGCATTAATATGTAATGATGTTTTTAATATGGCAATAAACTTTTTTAAGTGTTTAGTTTTTATTTTTAATAGAGTAAGTATCAATAGATATCTAACTCACACAAACAAAATCATGTTAAGAGTGCAAAAGAATCATGTGACCATAAAATTTGAGAACAACTAGTCTAAACACTCAAGAAGAAAAGATTGCTAGATTGTATGAAAAAGCAGGACCCAACTCTACCCTATCTAAATGAGGCCTCCTTTAAATACAAATACCTAGATATATTTGTATTTGTTGTTAATAATAAAAGTATAGAAATATCTATACATCAAACACAAGTTAAAAGAAAGCTAGAGTAGCTATTTTTACATCTGAGAAAATAGAGTTCAGAAAAAAACAATACTACCATAAATAAAGAAGACATTTTATGATATAAGGGTTGTTGCAGGAAGACACAATATTGAATGTGTTTATACCTAATAATAAAGCATCAATATATAAGAAACATAAACTAATAGAATGAAAAGACAAAAATAGACAAACACAAATTACACTTAGAGATTTCAACAGTAGTCTCTAAATAATTGTTAGGATTTGTAGTGATCAGTAACAATAGAGAAACTTAAAAAACATTATCAAACAATCTTATCAAAATGACATCCACAGAAATCACTCTATCCAACAGCAACAGAAAACCCACTCCTGTTAAGTGCGCATGAAACACTAAATATTCTGGGCCATAAAGCAAGACTCAGTAAATTAAAGAGTATTAAATAATACAAAGGCTGTTCTCTAAACATAAAAGAATTAACCTAAAAATAAGTAACAGTAAAATATCTGAAAATTCTCAAATATTTGAATATTAAACAATACGCTCCAAATAACTCATATATTAAATAAGAAACCACGGGAAAAGTCGGGCTCAGTGGCTCCCTGTAATCCCGCGCCTTTGGGAGGCCGAGGTGAGGGGATTGCCTGAGCCCGCGGGTTCGAGACCCGCCTGGGCAACTTGGCAAGACCTCATCTCTACAATAAATCAAAAACTCAGCCGGGCGTGGTAGCGCATGCCTGTAATTCCGGCTACTCGAAGGCTGAGACGGAAGGATCGCCGGAGCCCGGCAGGTCGAGGCTGCGGTGGCCGGGAGCGGCCGCTGCACTCCAGTCTGGGCGACAGAGTGAGACTCCAACTCAAAAAAAAAAAAAAAATAGAAACCACAGGAAAAATAAAAAAATGTTTGAACTACTTTAAAATGAAAGCATCCTGTGTCAAAACCTGGTAAATGCAGTTAAATTATTGTATTAGAAAAGGAAAAAGAAGTTCTTAAATTATTTCAGATTCTACCTTAAATAATCAGCTAAACAAGAGTAAATTAAATCCGAATTAATCAGAAAGGAGAAAATAATAAGATAAGAATATAAATCAACAAAATCAAGAAAAAAAAGAACAAAATGAAAAACTTGTTCACTGAAAAAATAAAGTGGATAAAACTCTAGTGAAACTAATCAAAAAAGGAAAACAAATAGTCAATTTCAGGAATATAGAGGGCAATATTACAACTGATCGGTCGTATATAAAACAAATAATAAAGAACTATTATGAGCAATTATATGGCAATAAATTTGACTCCTTGGATAAAATTGACACTTTTTTTGAAAGAAATAAATTGCAGAAGCTGATTTAAGCAGTAATAGATATCTGAATCGCGTTTTATCTTTTAAAGAAATTGTATTTGCAGCTAAAATTATTTTTCTGCATAAAATTATCTTTCTGCAATGAAAACGTCATACCCAGAAGACTTTATTACTGAAGTCTACCAAATATTTAAGAAATAAATAATATCAATTCTACACCAATATCTCCAAAAAATAAAAAAGGAAACATCCCAACATAACATAAAAACAAACAAAAGTCTTTCAAAAAAACAAGCAACTGCAGGCTTTTATCCTCACAACCTATATGCAAATATCTTTAATAAAAATTTTTAAAGTTACACCTAGCTCTCTTTCTCTCTCTCTGTCCATATATATATAAAGCCTCCAAATTATATATATATTTGGAGGATTTAATCCAAGGAATACAAATTGGCTTACATTTTAAAAAATCAATATAATTCACTATATTAATATAATAAAATGAAACAAACTGTATAATCCTCTCAATAAGTGCATAAAAAGCATTTGTGAAACACTTACTGCTAGCAATGAGGAAAAGTGAAGATTTTCTTCTAAGACTGAGATTAAGCCGGAATATTCCCTCTCACCACCTCTAGTTTTATACCACTTTAAAATATTTTCTATTTTGTGTGTGTGGTTTCTTTTTTAACCATTGTATTGGAGGTCACTCAAAGACATGAACTACAAATTGAGCAAAAAATGTTCAAGACCTGTACTGAAAACTAATGACGATTGCTTCAAAAAAAAAAAATTAAAGGTTTAAGTAAATAGGAGAAATGGAATATGTATGAATTGGAAGATGCAATATTCTCAAAACTCCCCAAACTACTACAGAGATTCAACAGATCTTAATCAAAATCCCAGCAGACTTTTGGAATCGAAAATGATAAGGTAATTTAAAATCTATAGAATTGCAAAGGAACTAGAAATATTAAGAAGAAATCTGGAGAACAAAGTTGGATTATTTATATGACTTGATTTGAAGATTTGTAATAAAGTTACTATAATTAAAGCAGGGTAATGTTAGCAAAAAGATAACCATATGGATCAGTGAAACAGAATACAGAGTCCAGAACTAGACACCCATATAATCAATTGATTTTCTACAATGTGACAAAGTAATATAAGGTAGTTCAATGGAGAGAAAAATAATCATTTAAATAAATTATGCTAAAACAATTAGATATACTTTTTTTTCTTTTTTTTTAGAGTCACGGTCTCACTCTGTCATTCACTTCAGCTTCCTGAGTAGCTGGGACTATAGGCATGTGCCGTCATGCCTGGCTAATTGTTTTTTTTTTACTTTTTGTGGAGACAAGGTCTTGCTATATTGCCTGGTTTGATCTTAAACTCCTGAGCTCAAGATGTCCTCCCTGCCTTAGCCTCCCAAAGAGCTGGGATTACAGGTGTAAGCCACTGTGCCTGGCCACTTCAACTCTTATTTAACATCAGATCCATAAGTTAACTCACGATAGACCATAAACCAAATTATTAGAGATAAACTATCAAATGTCTAAATGAGATCACAGAAGCAATTCTGTAACCTTGGGACATAATGTTCAAAAAGCCCAAACCATTAAAAAAGATAAATTAAATTTTATCAAAATTGAAAGTGTTCTTCAAAATAAACATAAAAAAATAAAAAGGCAAGTCATAGACCGACTGGGAGAAAATATTGGAAAACCATATATCTGTAAATAACTTACAACTGGGGCATATAGAAATATATGAAAATACATAATGAATATCTAAGAAGACAAACCAATTGTTCAAAATGGACTAAATGGTTGAACAATACTTCACTAAAGAAGATATATGAATAGCAAATAAGCACATGACAAAAATGCCTATCATTATTAGTAATTAGGGAATTGCAAGCTAATACCACAGTGAGATGGTATTGCATACCTACTGCAATAGCTAAAACTTTAAAGACTGACAATACCAAGTGTTGGAAAGATTGTGAACAACTAGAACTCTCATACATCACGGAAGGAAATGAAAAATGCTACAGTCATTTTTAGAAACCAGTTTGGCAGTTTTTATAAATTTAAACCTGCGCTTAGCATTCAACCCAGAAATTCCACTGATAATAATTTAAAGAAGAAAAACGCAAACATAACATTCACAGAATAACTGACCTAATGTCCATCAATTCATGAATGAATATATATAATTGTCATGCTGTATATGCATATAAGAAAATACTCCTTGGCCATTAAAAAAATGAATTGCAGAAATGCGAGTTATGCGAATGAATATCAAAAACATTATTCTAAGTGAAAAGTCAGACGAAAAAGATTACATATTTTACGATATCATCTATATGACATTCTATGACAGTTATACTTGTTCTTCAGGCACGTTTTTCATTTCTTGATATGAAATGCACTTTTCCTCTTTACCTGGAAAATTCAACTTATTATTCAAAGTACATCTCTGCACCAAAATATATCAATCATTTGTTTCTCAAGCAACCTGTTGATAGCTTCAGTTATAAAAGTTACATTGTTTTTGAGGGCTTTTTCCTCTGCATTTTCTAGTTCAATGTTAATTTTTGAAGGATAGGAACCCTGTCTCCTTTGTATCCCTAATGTTTAAAAATGACTAATAGGAGGACCTCAGTACATGTTGAACTCAGTATGTTTAGTTTTCTGTGTTCCAGATGCCATTTTGGCTAGAATTTCTATATTAGGGGGAAAAAATTGAACTACAGTTGTTTCTATTTTAACTTATTGGTTTCATCTAATTCAATAGAATATTACAAAGAAACCGATAATTTTTTTACCTTAAGGATGCTTGCTAGAGAAAAATTTTTATCGTTTTTCTATAAAAATTGTGGAAGTTTATCATACAAATTGGGTAATTCTTGTCATACTGAAAAACAGTCTAGAAGGCAACAGCGGGTGGGGAGGGGATAAGGATAGCGAAGCATTCAGGGCTCCAAGAATGAGATTCTCTGCAAGCTTGGTTGCTGAAACTGCTGCAATCTGAAACCAGTTTTATCTCATGGCTTTTGAAATAACCTGCCATAATTCTAAGACTAGTTTTGCTCTACATGGGTCACTCACCAGTTTTGCTAGCTCCCCAAAACTTTATTCATGCCAATGAACTTTTTGGAAAAACAATGTGTAGCATTTTTCCTTTTTTCTAAAACCTCAAACCTCCTCTTTGTTTTTTGGACATGCCAAACATCAGCTTATCTGTGTATATACCCTGAGTTGCAATTATGTTATTCCAAATAATATGTTAAATTTAGAAATTTATCTCTACATATGTTATTTGACTTTGACACAGATGATTGTTTATATTTTTAAAATAGATTTAGGCGATGCAAGTGTAGTTTTTTTACTTGTATACATTGTATAGTGGTGAAGCCTGCGCTTTTAGCCTATCACTCAGATAGCGTGCATTTATCTAAGAAGTGATTTCTTGTTTCTCACTCCCCTTCCACCCTCCTATCTTTTGGAGTCTCCAATGTCTGTTACTCCACTCTCTATGTATGTCCATGTATATGTGGTTTTTAGCTCCTCCTTGTAAGTGACAACTATAATATTTGATTTTCTGTTTCTGAGTGATTTCACTTAGGGTAATGGTCCCTGGTTTCATGCGTGTTGCTGCAAAAGACACGATTTTACTTTTTTATGACTGAGTAGTATTCCATGGTAGAATACAGGTTTTAGTAGATTTCTCTTTTGGTCATTTGATAGAAGAAACTAACAGTCTTTTTTTTTTTTTTTTTTTTTTTTGAGTTGGAGTCTCACTCGGTGGCCCAGACTGGAGTGCAGTGGCCGCTCCCGGCCACCGCAGCCTCGACCTGCTGGGCTCCGGCGATCCTTCCGCCTCAGCCTTCCAAGTAGCTGGAACTACAGGTGCGCGCTGCCACGCCGGCTAATTTTTGAATTATTGTAGAGATGAGGTCTCGCCAAGTTGCCCAGGCGGGTCGCGAACTCGCGGGCTCAGGCAATCCACTCACCTCAGCCTCCCAAAGGCACGGGATTACAGGCTGAGCCACCGAGCCCGGCGAAACTAACAGTCTTATCTGCCTTTCCCCTCCCCTCTATCATTCCCTCCCTTTACCTTCCTACCATGCTTCGTTCTTTCCCAGTCTGTCCAGCTAAGGAAATAAATGAAGTCATTTTTAAATAAGTACAAGAGAAATACAGAAATGCGGACACCAAGAAGATTCTGAGTTACTAGATGATGAGGCTAGTGATAATAATAGTTTGAGACACATTTGCAATGGATAGTTAAACAAAATACACGGAAAGGAAATGCTTATAGAAACATGGTGTTCCGTTTTCATTTTCAAGTAAATGATAAATCCCAAAAACGTCTTCAGAAAAGACTGATATGCATTCTCATTCATTTGTTAGATTTCATTGCTTCTGGGAAAATAGCCGAAGGTTTTTGCTTTTGCTTTGGTCTTTTAGGCTAAAAGTATGCATATATTTATACAGGTATAATTAAGAGAAGTATGCATAGTCAAAATGACTTTTATAGCTTAGTAAAAGATACTATTATTTCAATGCCTCAAGTAGAAGTACTATAAAATATAGGGTTAATGACAACATTTGAAAAATCAAGACCAAGAAAAAGTAAATAGAAAAATAAGATCTCACAAAAATTTTTTTTTTCTTTTTTTTTTGAGTTGGAGTCTCACTCTGTCGCCCAGACTGGAGTGCAGTGGCCGCTCCCGGCCACCGCAGCCTCGACCTGCTGGGCTCCGGTGATCCTTCTGCCTCAGCCTTCCGAGTAGCCGGAATTACAGGCGCACGCTACCACACCCGGCTGATTTTTTGATTTATTGTAGAGATGAGGTCTCGCCTGCCCAGGCGGGTCTCGAACCCGTGGGCTCAGACAATCCCCTCACCTCAGCCTCCCTTAAAGGCGCAGGATTACAGGCTGAGCCACCGAGCCCAGCTACAAATATTATATATATACACACACCCACACATACACACCATTCTTTTAGAGGAAATTTATTTTAAAGGGGAACTTTAATACTGTACACATTTAACAAAATTAAGTTTTCAGGATGAGAATAAGCAAGAAAACTTTAAAACATAGGTTCTCCATAAAGTTGGTTTTGCAAAGACTAGCCTTCCCAAAACACACGTGTAGTGTAGGCTTGAATTATAGTCTCCTGGGGAGAGTGGCGAGACCATTGAGAGAAAGAGAGGGAGAGTGAATAACACAACCTAACACTCCAGGGTTCAAAACAGCCAGCAATCTCTTTCACTGCTCCTGCCTGCCCAGAAACATCATCAAAATCCCTTTCATGGTTTTGTTCCTCTTACCTCCCATGACCGCCGGAACCTTCTCAGGCATTGCCTCCAGAAACCACCAACTCCAGTTTGTCAGTTCAACGTTGCCATCCCTCTGCCCAGGCTTTCCTTACTCTCAAGGACCCACTGCTTCACATCCTTCCTCTTTTTCTGCTCACCCACATTTAATATATCATTGAATTTTCCCTCTATGTTCCATAACGGGCCAATTTTATTCATTCTTTACAATCCAATTCAATTTTCTAGAACCCACTGTGGGCCAGGCCTGCAGGGCAGGAAGGGCCTACCTAAAGCCTGTAGTGCTCTACAAGAGTGTGACTTTATATTCTTCTAGCAAGTAGGAGGGGCCCACCGCCTATTTGATGCACCCCACCTTCCTCAGGAAAAAAATCCTAGGAAACATCAAGAATCAACACATTGGAGTTCTAGATGTAGGCTGAGGAAGGTAGAACAAATATCAAACATACCTGATAGGAAAATATCCAGAGGAGAAAGAAACAGTGGCAGAGGTCCCAGGTATCCATGTAACTCCTAGAACATTCTCTCTCTCTACCTCAACTTCTTGTAGCATAAAATGTTCATAGGTGTGAAAAAATGTCCAAGTAGCCTGAAGGCCCTTGAGATGTCTTGGTTCTTCAAGTCATTAACTCCAAAAGCTTGAAGAAGAAACTTCAACTCCTGAGGCTTGCTTGTCTCCAGAGACCATTGAGTTAAAGGGAAGGGGAGGTTTTTCTATACCACTGAGTTCCAAGGAACATAGTACGTCCCTGAAAAGAAGCAGCTGGGGATAACGATTAAAGACTGACTCCAGTAAAAGTATAGTTAATGTCTGAATTCCTTTGTATGCCACCCTCGCTTACCAGGACACGAGATTTGAGGCAAAAGCCCTATCTATAAATTAAGAAGATAAATTTTTGGAAACATTTATTGTGCTGCATCTCTTGGGGCCTAACTCTGTGGCAGGGACATTGCTCAGGGCAGGAAGGCACTTTTATAGTCTCCAGGCAAACTCCTGTCAGGATGTTTACAGGGGGGAAATTATCTCTACCACAAAATAATGAAAATGCATGACCTGAATCCTTTCAAAACCCAGGGGAAAGATCGAGTGGCAAGCTTACAATTCATCAAGACCCCTAAAAAATGTCCTGAAGTGTGGAAATAAATAAGTTTATAGTATAATCAAGGTCACTTCGATACACTACAGAATATTAATCTGGTAATTTTTTGAACTCTTGGACAAACTAACTTCCCAAATTTATAGCTCTTTCTGCAAAACATAACACTTAGTATTAGAGTCCTCGTAAATGAGCAGGATAACAATGATCTGAAAATTTTCTCTAAACTTTAGATGAGATAATATAGTGCCTGGCATATAGGGAATGACAAATAAATGGGTTTTTTAATGAATATGTATTTCCCATTAAGCCGGATTTTCCCTTTCTCATATGCTGCCTAAAGATTCTAAAACTCAAATTTAAATTACCTCAATTAACCCCCAAATTTCTGATTCCATCACAAACTAATTTCAGAAAACCCCATCACTAGTGACATCTACACCGCCTTAACAATGTAGATATGGGAGATGTGAATCAGCTGCAGTTACATTTTAATGGAAATGGAGATGTAGAACATAGATTTAATAGCAAGTCAAGGAATGTCTACCAAGGCAACTCTTTAATTACATGTACCAAACACTATAATAACACAGCATCTATCCATCTAGGAAGCATTCCTTTACTTGCTGTTTGAAAGCAGTGATTTCTATAGTTAACTTGTGTACAATAACTTATTCAGTGACTGAATGTCTGCCTAACGTAGTTCAAAAACCCAGAAAATTCCCTCTGATGTGAGTCCAGGTTAGCAACATTTAACAAGATCTCTTTATGATATCAGGCACTGCTGCACGTAAGGAAGATAAAGATTACCAAGACAGGATAAAGTCTGACTTGAAGAAGCTCAGAGAGATAGATAAGCAAGCAGATGGCTTCAATGCCATGTGAATCGAGTGTTATGACAGAGAAGGGACACCAGATAGTCATCCTTGGAGCAAGAAGCTGAGGAAGTGACTGCTTGTAAGAATGGATATATGAGGAGAGTCTTGGTAAGTAACACTAAACAAGCAGGAATTTGGAGCAGAGTAGAGTGTCTGAAACAGAAGGGGGGTCAGAGAGGGGAAATCAGCTCAAGGTGGGAAAAGCTGGTACGAAGATATGAAGAACCTTGCTTATATATCCTATGAAAGAGCTTGTAACTCAAACTATGGTGGGTAAGGAAATGCCGAGAAGCTTATTTAAAGGAATGCCATGGTTAAATTTGCCTTACAGTGAGATTATTCTAGTAATATATCTAAACAGACTTGGTGCTATACTTAAGTGGTTATTGCAGCAGTTCAAAACAAAAGATAACAAAGGTCAAATTTAAGATAGAAGCTGTAGATTTACAGAAGAGAAGATAGGCTGAAATATATAGAAAATAAAAACCACAATCATAGATTATTCATTATATATGGTAGGTGAGAGAGAATGAGTTGTAGGTTATCTGCTTGAATAAAGAACAATGCCAATAAGTACGACAAGAATAATTCTAATCATCTTGAATAATTCTCGTAATCATTATGCTGCCACAGAACTTCAAGAGAAATTACAGCATGTTGATGAAAAACATGAGCTTTTCAGCCAAAGAAACTTCCGTAACCTATTTAGAACCTAGGTCACCTTAGACATATTCCTCAATCCTTCTATGCCAATATCTTCATCTATAAAAAGGTGATGATAATAGTAGTGCCCATCTTGTGGAATTGCAATGAGGAGTAAATGAGTAAATATGTTTAATATGATTAGCATAGTTTCTGGTAAACAACAAGTAATAAACAACATATATATTTTTGAAATACGTGGGAAACACTAAGGGTGAGAAGTAGTATAAAACTCAAACTCCTGGGTACACCAACATTTAAGGACATAGAGAGGAAATGGAGCATGATGTGGACCAAGAACAGAAGGAAGACAAACCACATGGCATCAGAAAGTCCAAAGGAAGAGAGAATTGTAGGGAGGAGGAGACTCAAGTGTCACATGCAGTTGCAAGATTAAGCAAAATACAGATAGTAAAGGATTTTTTTTTTTTTTGAAATCCGGATTTATTGAGAGGACAGAAAAGCTCTCACAGTGGCAGGGGACCCGAGGTGGTTGCCTGTAAAGGATTTTAAAAGTAGCAGGTAGGTATACAGTAAAATATAACTTCTCACGTTCCTCTTCAGATGAAGCACTATTGCGTTTCAAAAGCAAAAGACATGACTAAACTGTGTTCTAAGTAACTGTGTCACTTTCATTTCATCAAACCAGTAAAGAGCATGAGAACAAATGGAAATTGGGACAACTAGCTAACTATTTAGGAAAAATAAAACAACTAAACTGAATTCCTACATCACTCCCCATATCAAAATAAATATTAGGAGTGTCAGAGGTTGCTATGTAAAGATGAGGCCAAAATATCCAAGAGTAAATGCAGGGACATTTTTTTAATCTAATGGTAAAAAAGCACTTTCTTTAATCATGACAAGATATGCAAACACTATAAAGACAATGATTTACAACTTCTTTACAGAAAACAAATCCATAAAGACACCTTAAAAATGCAATAGAACTGGAAATAAATATGTATTAAGACTTACCAATCATTTGACTAAGATCTCTAATATATGAAATTTGACAAATTTATAAGAAAAATCCAGTTTCCATAGAAAAATGGACAAAGAACATGAGTGAACAATTCACAAGAAATGGAAAAAAAAATTTCACATTTTTTGAAAATACGTTCAAAGTAAATTGAATTCCCAAAGTAAATCTATTTATTAGCATCCAGGTGGGTAAAGGATTAGCAAAGGAAAAACATCTTCTAACGTCAAGGCTATTAGAAAAAACATTTACTAGCATTCACTAGTATTAGGAGTAGATATTATTAAAACATTTGAGGGAGTCATTTGACAATAACTATTACATTTTAAGTGCAAATATTAATAACTCCATCTCACAAAATACCTGGCCAGTACACTTCAGAACTGCCAGGGTGATGGGAAACATGTAAGGAAGGCAAATTAGTCACAGATCAGAAAAGTCAATGGAATTATGATGCCTACATACAATTTGGTATCCTGGATTGGATTCTGGAACAGTAGCAACAAAATACAATAGTGAAAACATTCTACTGAAATCCAGGGCTTAGTTAATAGTAATGTATCAATAGGTGAGGGGGATATTGTCTTTGAAATTTTTCTGTAAATCTAAAATAATCCTAAAATTAAAATTTGTTTAAAAAATCAATTAACCAGTCATTCAATTTCTGATAAATGTATCCTATAGAAATAGTCCAGCAAGTATGAAAAATATACAAAGATACATTATGCATGAATCATAATTGGAAAAAGCCCAAAAGTTGTAGAAAAGGGGATTAAATAATTAAGTGAGGCTATAACCATTAAATGGAATGGTGTGCATTCATGAGAAAGGATGTGTGCTAAAATTATTATAATCACTGACAAGAAAGTTATCTATGCTTTGCTGTTAAAAACAAAAACAAGCTCCCTTCTACAGAGATAGATATTAATAGACAGATAGATAACTTATTTGTGACTAAAATGTATGCATATAGATATAGAAAAAAATCTGGAAACGTATATAAGAAAATGAAATTTATTTATTTAGAAATTGTTATTTATTCTTACCTATTTAAACATCAGTCACCTTCAAAGTACTCTGTTAGATGCAATACACCTATCAAGATGCTTTTTCCATTGTTCAGAGCAGATTTTAAACTCTCCAATTCTGATGTCTTTTAGTGCTTCTGCAGTTTTTGGCTTTACTTCTTACACATTAGCAAAACGTTTCCCTTTGAGAAATTTTCATCTGGGAAAACCAAAAAGAATTGCTCCGGGTGAGATCAGGTGGATAGGGAGGGTGGGACCCAGGGGTCACGCCGTTTTTGGTCAAAAACTGCTGAACACTCAACACGGTGTAGGCAGATGCATGTCATGGTAGAAGAACCAGTCACCTGTTTGCCACAACTTAAGAGGTTACTTCTGCAAATTGTGATACAACCTTCTCAAAACTTCCAGATAAAAACTTTGGTTGACCATTTGATCCAGAGAAACAAATTTTGAGTGTACTACAAGGGACCTGCCCTCTAAAGGGTAATTCTGTTTTTTTGTGGGGCGGTGGGGGAATCCCCCTTTGTAAAATTCAAAGTTATTTTTTGAAAGGTATAAAAATCAAGAACTTTTACTTTCCAAGTTTTTCAATTTTTATTTGAAATTTTTTCCATTGAACATTATATTTTAGTTATCAGAATTGTATGATGAATAAAATACACTTTTAAAAAACCAAATTATAATCAAATATAATGAACAATTAAGAATCAAATCATGCCGGGCTCGGTGGCTCAGCCTGTAATCCCGCGCCTTTGGGAGGCTGAGGTGAGTGGATTGCCTGAGCCCGCGGGTTCGAGACCCGCCTGGGCAGCAAGACCTCATCTCTACAATAAAGCAAAAAATCAGCCGGGCGTGGTAGCATGCGCCTGTAATTCCGGCTACTTGGAAGGCTGAGGCGGAAGGATCGCCGGAGCCCAGCAGGTCGAAGCTGCGGTGGCCGGGAGCGGCCACTGCACTCCAGTCTGGGCGACAGAGTGAGACTCCAACTCAAAAAAAAAAAAAAGAGAGAGAATCAAATCATTTAGGAGTCTCAGTTTGGCCACTGGCTAGCTGTATGATCTTGTGCATGTGGTTTAACTTACCTGGCCCCAGTTTTTCCTCTGATAACAGGGGAAAGTGGGATTTGATAACCTCTTAACATCGTTCTCAGACCTAAAATTCTATTAGGTCTTGAAGATTTGGTGATCCCTTCACTCAACTGCAGGAATCAACTCATTTATTCAAGGAAGTTTACAAAAGCAACTTGAGACTTTTGCATTCATTTCATAATGAACATAGCAGGTTCATTGGAAATACTTAAGTTACCTGAAACATGCATCTTTTAGAAAATGAGTCTGACCAAATTACCAGATAATATCAGCCTAAGAGACTACATATACTCTCAGTGACTAGTGGACATTTCCAAGGCACCATGACCCAAACTTTCTTAGCCACTTTCAAATCCTTTTATGTACTTTAATGAGTTGCTCCTAGTCAACACTGGGCACATGCATTGCCAAGGAGAATTCAAACACATTCTTTCCACTCCTAACAATTATATATTTTTCTAAAATCTATTCAGTTATTGTAGGCAGTGTAGGTTTATCAATTACCTCTCCAAGCTGTCCATTATCTATTTTGAGAGTATAATTTGTTTCCCGCATAGAGTATGTGTTAGCAGCATGATGCGTTTTACATTTGTAATTAATTTTGAACTGACAAAGAAGGTAGAAAAAATTCTCCCATAAATAAATGTAATGAATGCAAGTATTTAAACAAAAGGTCCTAGTAATTGCCAGCAACTTAAAAAGAAAAAAAAAAACTCAATTTGTTCTATCATTTAAAATAAAAATACCAAGATATCTTTTGTTCCTTTTTCATGACACTCTGGGGATTTTGAAATTCTAATACTAAAATGGATAATAAATGACAGGTAGGCACATTACATTGAATCTGTGAATGAGAAATTGTTTACTTCTCAATAAAATTAATAATACCAGTTTAACTATACATGACTAATTGGCTGGTTCACACAAAGTTTTATCGGAAAATCATTTTTGTGGACATAAATTCCTACCCATGATGAAACTAAATATTTTGCTACTCATAGCACTTTTGAAATGATAGAGAGCTTGAAATTAAATTACACTAAATGCCTTTATATTTATTCGGCATTAAACCTTATTTTCCTTACTGTCATTCTGCCAGCGTGATATCATCGGCATTGAAGAGGGATGCTAATGCTATTTATATTACACTGCACTGTCCTCTAATTGACCTTGTTTGTGCAACGGAATGGCTGCTTTTCTCAAGCTGCCAGCCCTTTATTGCAGCATTTTGACCATGCACTAGTGGCTCTTTGTGCTGCTGCTGAGTTCAAGAATCAATACTGGATTCCCCACAGCCAATAAAGGCAGTTGACAGCATGAATTAACTGAGTGTGGCCAGTTGCATGGAGGGCCATTGTCTTTAAGGAAAATCTGGACGTGATTACCAGCCTCATCTCTGAGTGAAGGTTTTAATGCAAAGTGCGAGTTTGCTGTAATTTAATTTTGGCCTGCTGCTCCGACACACTCCCCTTTGCCACTGCTTCATGGAATCCAAGCTATTAATGGCTGCAAACCAAAACACATACGGAGACAAAGGCAAATACTCGCAGTCATACAATAGCAGCAGTTTCACCTGACTTAACTATTCTTTTCTAATGGTATTCTGATAGCAGATCTTGCTTCTTCAGGCCAGTCTTTCTGCCCTCGTAATATGTCAAGCCAGAGTTTAAAATTAAGTGTGTTATGAGCTCTATACATAAATGGAGCTTTCATAGGTGGCAGGGTTGAGAAATCTGCACAAAAAGAACTCATTGCCTTCCATTTGACTGTCAAAATGATGAAAAAATGCACATACACTTCCTCATCTCCTACCCACTGCAAAATGATTTCCACCTCTTCTATTCCATTGAAGGTATTTTCCTCTGAAACAAAATCCAATCGATTCTTTTCAGTCCTTATCTCCTCAGCAGCATTTGACATTGAACACGTCCTCCTGTGTTAAACATTCTCTTTTCTTGGGTGCTGGTTCCTTTGCTCTTGTCTCCTCAGTTTTGGTGTTCTTCTCATTTTATCTTAGGCTCTTCTTACTTTACTCTCCTCCATGTAATAATTCAGCCTTTTTCATCTCTGTAATTACTTTTAATTTCCATGTATTGTCTCCCAAATCTTTATTCCTAGCTCACACTTCTTAATAAATTTTTCTGTCCCATTGGTGTTTTGCGCCTCACATATCTTAAACTGAATGCACCATCTCCCATTGGGTTTTCCAGTTCAGTAAATGACCATCCGTTACATATGCAAGAACATGGACCTTATCTTCAAATCCTCTCTCTGCTCCACTCTCTCTACCCAAGCAGCTATCATGGAACTGGTATTCTACTCCTTAATCTCTCAGTCTAGCCATCCATCAATTTCTATTTTCTCCTGTACCCACCCTAGTCAGGCACTCCATATTCTCTTGCCTTCAAGGGCTCCCTAACCATTATACCTGCCCCCAGGCTGGCCCTGCCTTTACCATTAAAATCTCTACCCGGAAACTACCTTAATTTTTTTGAAAATTAAATCTTTTCACTTTCCTTCTCTGCTTAAAACATTTCAATGAATCCACACTATAATTCACTTTACATCTTCAGCTTCAAGTTTTATAGAGTTTTGTCTTTTGTTTCTCCCCAGTGGCACACATTTTGGTTCCACTGCTACTAACTCAATGACTTAAATACAAGGACATGGACCACAGCACAGACTTAGTTTGTGACCAGAACAGAGGAAAGCACCTATTAGACTTTTGACTGCAATCAGGATGCTCTTCGGTTGCAGTTATTTTCTAAGCTTCCACAAGGATGTTAGACAAAAGAAAAATTCGCAGAATAACAAAGTGGGATTTATGTAAGCCTTTAAAAGGGGAAAATGACATGTCATTTCTTGCTTTATCAAAAAACCTATATTTCTGAGAGAAATTTTGGTATTGAAAACATCAGTTCTGTTTATAACAGGCAATGTTCTTGGTTGAAATTAATTCAAGCAGAGTTATTCAAGGGACAGTGTATTATACACAAACCATTTAACTTGAGCTTTAAAACGATTTTTCATGTCTGAGAATTATCAAAAAGATACCCGTTTGAATCAACACTTTCCATAAACTAGAACAAAACCTGTGGTTTTAAAAGCTGTCATTTTAAATGAAACATTTGGGAGGTTCTTAAAGCCACACTATCCGATCTACTTTTATGCTCAAATTTTGTTGTATTATTAATTTTGGGAGAAATATTCTATCTCCATTGTTCTCAAAGTGAACACCATGACCATAAAAACAAGAATTGGCCAGGCACGAGGGCTCATTTCTACAGTCCAGCACTTTGGGAAGCCAAGATAGGAAGATTGCTTGAGCCCAGAAGTTCAAGACCAGCCTGGACAACATCATGAGACCTTGTCTCTATGAAACAATCAAAAAGTGAGCTGGGCATAGTGGCTCACACTTGTAGTCCCAGCTAGCTACTTAAGTATATCAGGTTGAAGCAGGATTGCTTGAGCCCAGCAGGGTGAGGCTGCAGTGAGCCGTTATCACGCCACTGCTTTCCAATCTTCCAAACCTTACAGCCTGGGACACAGTGAGACTCTAACTAAAAAAAAAAAAAAAAAAAAAAAAACAGAATTGAAATGTATAATTCTTACATTCCCACTTCAAGAAAGACTGAAAGGAAGATTGCAATGTTATGGCTACCTCAGCTCCCCTCAGAATACATAGATATAAGCTAAGAAATGGGTATGTTCAACTTCAAATCAGCAGGTGATGCCTTTCACAGGGCCTCTGAAGAAAAGCTGTGTGTTGCTTTCCTACTTTTCTTCCCTACAAATTCTCTCCTCTTTCATAGCATTTAATTCCTTGACCAGAGCATCTTCAAGGACTTATGGCTTGACATCTCCACATCATTTGAGCAGTCTGTTGAGAGTAGAAAAGAACACAGAATTCCCTGTCCTTATGACTTTATCAGCTAATTGTGTGTGTGTGTGTGTGTGTGTGTGTTTTAATATATGTGATAGCAATAATGAAAAAGAGGAATGGAATGTTAATACACACCAGCTCCCAAGAGAGCAAGAGAGTTGGTGTGTAGGGAGATTCTGAGGTTATCCCTCGACCCTATGTTGCTGCTCTTTGTAATATATGAGAGATGTGGGGAGATTCTGAGGCTATCCCCATAGACCCTATGTTACTGCTCTTTGTGATATGTGACAAGATATTGAACAGGATTGGGAGGGGTACTTCCTGGGAGGGGCACTTCGAGCATGGATACATTTACTCTGTCTTTAGGAGAAGAAGAAGCTGGTCTAAGGAGCCCAAGGAGGAATTACTAAGTACACATGCAATAACCACTCCCCAAGTCCACACTTACTCTTCTGTCAGGAGCCTAGCGGTATAGAAGTGTGACTACTAGCTTCCTGGACAACAGCACTAGAAAAAGAAAGTGAACACGAAGAAAGATACATTTGTGTGGCCACCCCCAGTACTTCAAAGTGATTAATTGAACCCATTGAGTATCTTTGCTACTGATCTATCTTACCTCAAATGATTCTTCTGAATAGCAAGATGATTTTTACCTAGTTCCCTTCATCAAAGGCAACATTCTCTAGATAAGATCTGCCTAAAAATAAATTTCATGGAATTCAGCATATGTTCCATCATCCTGAAATAACCCTACATTTTTACAACAGTGTGGTTGCTTGGCCTCCCAGCCTGCTAGGAGAGCAGCAGCAACCCAGTTCCTTGACACTGTACAGGTCTGGATGGAGTAGGGGAACTGTGGCAGAGGGGGTGGAGAGCCATTCATCAAAGTCCTCCCTATGGATATGCCCCCCAAGAATTGCTGTACGCTCACACCTGAAAATACGTATCCTTTTTCTCTGTTTCTGGTAATGTACAAAAGTCATGTTTAATTTCTCACTGATTTGTTCTCTACCTCCATCCCAACCCAGAAGTTATGTTTCTATTAATAAGCTCATCTGCCTGCTTTTTGTCTTCCAGTTCAAGTCTCTGAGTCAATCATCTGGCCAAAGGAAAAGACCAGGGAACCCTCGGGATGCGCTTGATGATATATAAGAAGGCTATATGGCATCAGCTGGGAAAACTGCAGCCAACATTGGAATAATCAAAAGTGACCACATGCAATAATAGTCTGTGTGACAGTGAAGAGGGGACACCAGGAAGCAGGTGGTCTGTCTAACAGAGGATCAATATTCCTGTAGAGGGGATAAAATAGATTCCAAATAGAAAATAAACTCATGGAGAATACGAACAGGAAGACGGGGGGGAGGAATAAGCCAAACATGCAGGAAGCAACACAACAAAGGAAATGTGGGAGCGTGTGCCGGGTCCACTGGGGATGTGTTGATGAAAACCGCACCAGACTGCGAGATAAGACAGTCACTATGATTTTACTTCCACAACGAGAAATGGGGGCAACGTAGGCTTTAAGAATCTCGAGCTACCCAAATTCAGTAAGGTCTTCTACAGCCTAATTTAACCTGCTTACAAAAAAAAAAAGTCATCATGTGTAAGAAGTGTTGAAAGCCTCCAAAGGTTGATTTGTTTAGCAAGGCCTAGTCTTTAGTAAGAAAACAAGGGCAGCCCCCATTTCATTTCTTTTGAAAATATTTCAATGAAAAGGGAGATGGGTAGAGGTAAACTTAATTTGCATTATTTAGTTCAAAAGAAATGCTGCTTTGATGCCACTGTGTATATTTGCAGTGCTTCCTTGCTCTCTTGGGAGCTGGTGTGTATTAACATTCCATTCCTCTTTTTCATTATTGCTATCACATATATTAAACACACACACACACACACACACACACACACATACAGAATTAGCTGATAAAGTCATAACAGCAATCTCCAATATGAGAACTTCCTCCAGAAATTCAATGCTAAACATAAATAAAACTAAACACTCTTGCAAATGTTAAGAAAATTTCATTACATTTTTTAAAAAAGAAAACATTGGAATTTCATGACTTTCTGTTCCTATTTGCTGTTGTGTGAATCTGTGCTTTCAGGGGATCACATTATTCTGTAGTCAGGTCTGAGAAATATTTCAAATCTCACACAAACAGTATTATCTACAGCATCATCTTGATTTTGTCCTTTTATTCTTTATAACTGAAAGTCACAATGCTTTTTTGCTCCTATTCCAGAGGAGTCCTGGGGTATTTCATTTTCCAATGGCTTGTGGAAACTCATGGAGGCCTTTTCTCCCAACCACGGAATGCCTAGGTAGAAATTAGAAGTCAAGGGCCATGATCTTCCTGAAGAAATAGCTTTATAAACCTCTAGTTATTCCTGCAATGCAGCAGATGTGTGGACTGCTGCCAAGCTCCAGCTCACTCTGGAAAATGCTGACACGAAGGCTGCAACTCTGCAAGAACCAAAGGAATGTTTACACAGAGCCTTTAGGGTCCATCAGATGTCCTCCTTGGAGCGTCCTTCCAGTGCATTTCTTCTTCCCTGCATCACTGCATTGCTCAGATGCTTTTGCTTTCTGTGTCTCTGCCTACTCTGCTGCGACCGCGAACTCCATGAGGGCAGGATTGTGTGTGCCTCTCACAGCAATCACAGAGCTGGGCACACAGTCAGAACTCTGCTACTCCTTGATGGGTAAATACATGGAATGAATAACCTTGAAGAAGCCTCTAAAAGCAGAATCACTTCCTGAATTTGCCAGGTAGCCCTGTGTCTCTAACAGAAGACATATAATTGAGAATAGTCCCCTTCCCTTCTGTGCAGAAGGGAAGAAAACCTAATGTGTCCACGTTCCCTGAAGCAAAACCTCCTTCTTTCCCTTCCTGTGAGTGAGTCACTTGGAGCACTCAGCCTGTTTTCTCAGCACAGCTCTCAGTTGCATGCTGCCCTGTGCCAGTCTTTGTTTCTTGACCAGAACTCCTTTGCTTCGAAGGATCAATCTCAGCAGCAGTCTGAGCTGCTTGCAAGTCTCTCAACCCAACCTGTGAGAGCGACTCTGCTTACCACGTCGGAATCACAGTTGAGCTTTCTCCTTTTGTCCCTGTTATTTGAATATTCGGTGAGTAATCAAAAGTAGAGATGATACCCGAATTATTCCAGCTCCCCCTCAGCTCCATGCCTGATATAAAAGGCCCAGGGAGGCTGCGGGCCCCTCCTACTCTGCCCTTCCTCCTGCTTCCCCAGTGGCCGTCTGCCCAGCTGAAAATGTGACAATGCTTGATTCATGGCTGAGTTGTTCTAGCGAATAGGGCTTTTGCTGTGGTCTGCACATCTGCTGTATCCTAAGAAGAGACCGTGTTTTATCAAGTCTTTCCCTTAGGAAGATCACAAACCACTTTATGCACAATCATCTCTTCATTCAGCCCCGTCACTTGGGAAGGGAAGACTACGGGGAGTCTTAGATGAAGAGGCTGTAATAACTCTAACTAAAATCTGGCTGGTACATTGAGGGTTACTCCTCCTCCTGCAGAACGTGCCATATGTTCTTCTGTAAGCACAAGTGACTGAATCCTTGAATTTATTCTTTATCTGAAAGATAGTTAAAATGAGTTGTCAAACACTTTTGGTTCAGTACCATATTCAAGACTCCTTTTTTTTGTTTCAAATGCTGTTTGGGTAATTAGGACATTCTTAAATATATACAGATCTTTAGCATACTTATCTGTTGAATAATTTTCAAATTTAATTGTGAGCCAATCAAAGAAGATATCTAATATAGAAATGACTCCAGTTGTTAAACCATGTACATTTAGATAAATATTTTCATCTGGGGCAGATGGACAGTGATGGCTACCCTCCCCACATGCACAAACATGCAAACACATGTATGCACACACATGCACACACACACACACATGCACACAAACATAGTTTTTCTGAGAATTGCTGCAAACTCTTATTTTTCTGCCACGGGCTTTAGTATAGGTAAAAGTGAGAGTACTTTTTTGTGGTTTAATAATGAGTTAAATGAAAAGAATTGGTTTCCCTTTTACTCAAACTCTGGCTTCTATTTGTTCACCCTATGTGGGTTTCCAGTGACCCCTACTTCCCAAAGTCTTAATTATGTAATCTCATTCTCTGTGAGCCACCTGTGAGGACTTCACCATGGGGACTCTAAGACTTTGTGGGAAGTGTCAAACGTGTTTAATAAGGAAAATTGCTTTTTACTCTTTTGAGGCTATCAAAGATAGAAAGGAAGTGCTTTTCTGTGTTGTTTTAATGTATGATCCTGGGGATAATTCACTTAGCCAAATAAGGGAGCTTTTCTGATTTGACTTCTATGTGCTTGATGTTCACTTGAACCCTACCACCTGCCGCTGTATACAAATGGGTAACATGGGAATTTCCTTCTCTATTCCTTAATTCATCAAACTCCAGCCTGATTCCTGAAAAAAATAAATATTCTCAGGAAAATTTTTGGAAAATCTCCACTCACCTCTTCTTCATTGAATAGAGAACAACAAAAGACAGCATGAACAAGGGACTTACAAAATGAAAATATGGCTTTATAACAAGCTGTTCACAAACTGAGTAACAAAATGCATCCCAAGTGAAATTTATTTTTTAGAAAAGTGGATGATTTAATTGATGCTCTGAACTCAGATTGTATGAAGATATTCAAGCACTTTTTCTAGAAACCTGGAGAGACTTTCAGATTCTGTAAAATTCACTTTCCTTCATTTCTAAGTATCATTTATTTTCCTCGTAGACTTTTACAGGTAAAAAGAAAAAAATAAACAAAAATAAAAATTGCTAAAGCAGGAATGAACAAATCATTCCCCGAACAGCAATGGTTAGGGAAAGCAGTCCTTTACATATACTCACTTTTTTTTCCTGTGTGAAACGCAAAAACAAGTTGAAGATATTTTCACTTGAAAGCCACAAAATGGTTTGTATTCTCAGAATTATCAAAATGATTTTGTGTTCTCAGAAGTATCGAGCAATTCATAGAAAAATAAGAACTACTAACCTACCCGGTAATGATACCTTAAAGAGTGAGGAAGAGACAACTGAGAAAATTTTTTAAAAAGATAAAAACAGTCATTGTAGAAGAGCAGGAAGGCCAAAATGATCTGTACACACAGAGCCAGATTTTTAATAACATAGCAACCTTGATCTCTAGAGTTTTATCATTTTTATTCTAAATGTATTGTGTGTATTTTCACTTAATTTTCCTTTTGCCTAAGGTTTAAAATAAATTTTCCAGCATAAAACTATTATATTAGACAAATGACATTTGTTTGATTAATGTCTCTCACAAGCAGGGACTCTGTGACCTCTGCATATTTCTGTCAGGTATCATTTAGGCTACATTTAAGTTTGGGTTAGGATCAAGGAGAGAATTGATTTCACTGTGGCAAAGAGTCCCATTTGCAGATAATTAGTGTGAACTAATTTTTCATATATATGGAATGCTGCAATGAAAGAGGAGAGAAGGAACAGTGATAACTAGAGCATATTTTATGCCTAAAATAAAACACAGTAAGTTTTAAATAATTCATCCATCATAAATTACACACCCATTTGACATCTATTTATTTCATTATTTACCATATTTTAAACAACCATGTGACTCATATTAAACCAATTTAGCTTGTTGGTTGTTGGGGTAAAATGAGTTGATAATTTAGCTTACCACAAACATTCCTTTCTGAATGTAATAGCTTCAGCTACTCTCTAATTTAGAGGGTTATAGTAATGCTATAGATATAATCTCTCCCTTACCAGTTAGGAATGTATTTAGCTGCAAGTAACAAAGTATTCAGCTACAATATCTTAATAAAATAGGTGTTGGATTTTTTTTTCCAGCAAAAACAAAAAATAATAAGTCTAAAGGCAGGTTGTTTCTGGTGTGTCTTCAACAGCTCCGTAATGCTTGGCCTGACATCTCTGTCCATTAGCTTATAGCCATAAATTGGTTGCACAGTTTCAGGTGCCACATCTGCATTCAAAACAGGAAAAGAGGGAGAAAATAGTAACCTGTCATATTTTTTCTTTTTTATCAGAAGGAGAAAAGGTTTTCTGGAAACATTCTTAACAGACTTCTTAGATTCCATTGGCAGAACTGACCTACACGGCCACCCCTTATGCCATAAAGACTGGGAAAACAAAGAAAATGTTTATCGTGATTGGCTTTGACCAACTGTCAACTGTATCAGATCCAGGGAGGCAAAGAACAGTGCTATTCTAAACAAATTGGGACTATGTTAGAAAAGAAGGGAGCAAGGATGTTAAGCAGGGAATAGCATTGTCTGTCCCACACTTGTCAATACAAATCAAAGATTCTCCCACTTATTACCAAAATCTAAAATCTGGTACATAGACTTCAGTCTTCAAACTCAAAGTACTTTTCACACTGACAAAGTCAAGCACATCATTTTGGTGTGGAAAGAAGAGTGCTTCTTACTGATTTTCACAGGGTCCTTAATATTTATCTTCAGAACTGATGTTACGTGACAGCAGAACTTAACTGATGTACAAATAAAATATTTAATTTTCTTATGTCACTTGAGAAGAGTCTCACATGGGCATAGCTATAGAGGGTGCCAAAAAATGTATACATATTTTAAGAAAGGAAAAAAACTGTATTAATATTGTAATACTCAATATATACCGATAATAAATCACACCTGGTAGATGGCTGCACTAGTCAATTCTACTGTCCTGCCTGTCACATGGTGACACTAGCATTCATTTGATTAATGCCATCTTCTGAACGAATGTGTATACTTTTTTGGGCACCTTAGCTATGTTTTTAAGCTCCACCTTCTTTATATGTGCTTTGTAAGGCAATAAGGAAAAGATTGTTTGCCTTGATGTAATAGTGCCCAAGCCATTGTCAATGGCTGTTCACTGAGTGGACAGAACTTAATGGAAATTCACAGACACTGGCATAAGACAAACCTGGGCTTGCATCTGAGTTTCTTCTCTTACTTGCTACTTGATCTTTGATAGTTACTTGCCCTCTTTCTACCTCATGTTCCTTGTCTGTACATGAGCATAACCATCACTAACTCATACAACAGCCTCAAGGATGGAATGGGTTGGGTAGAAGAGTACTCAGCATGCTTCCTGATGTGTCCTTCTGTCCCTCTCCCTTAAAATAGAACCTATCCTGTGAGCCAACACAGCTCTAAGGAGACCCATTGTCTCTTGGGATTTCAGTATTGGTTTTAAATCTTGTCTTTAGGTGTACCAAGAAATCCTTTCGTTTCCTGTGTTACAAAAACTCTTTTCTTTCACTGAGATAAAGAATTGACTTAAACCCTTCCAAGTTTAAATTCATAGTCCTAGAAAGTAGAAATGAGCTTTGACAACTCTTGGAATTTAGAGTTTGCAAGCTTATAAAAACAGATATCTCAGTCACTAGGGGTGAAAGAGAGGAACTGAGTTACTGTAAGGGAGAAGGTGAGTCAGTTCTTAAATCGCTGTCATCTTTCAAGGCTTGTTGAAAATCTCTCTGTTCTGAGATTTCTAGCTCTCCTGAAAGTAGCCGATCTCTCTCTCTCTCTTCCCTCACCTTTCTTTTTCTGAGCTTATTTGATACCCAATCTAGTTTATCAAGTTTTTAATTATTTTATGTGTGCTATCTGCTTTCTCAACTTTAAAATTGGGATAATAGTAACACCTTTTTCAGTGAAATTCTCTGGAAAAATAAATGAGGTAAAATAAGTAAAAGTGCATAGTACGATCCTAAACTCATTTTCAGTCCTTGAAATACACACGTGTGTGTGTGTGCGTGTGTGTGTGTTGTGTGTGTGTGTGTGCTTGCTACTTACTCATCAGAACTTTCCAGAGTAATTTTCATCATTCTTTGAATAGTTTTGGGGTTTCTATAAATTTCCAACCTTCTCCATTTTATTCATTACAGTCTTTCAGAAATCTTCCCGAGGGATATAAGGTACCAACAGATGCTCTGCCTACACTGAATAAACATTTCCAAACCATTACATTTATTTTTAAAATCTTTTTTTATCTATCTGTAAAATTTTGTCTACAACAAAGACTGCTAAAGCTAAATCAATGGGGAATAGACTTGATGTGACTTTTTGTCTGCAAATATCCTCTAAAAACAGCAAAAGCCATTTCTCTATAGGAAAGTTTTGATGAAAAGACTTGCGGGGCAGAACTGATTCTCATATTTAAAAAAACTAACACCCTGCATGCACCAGCAATTCTTTCCCAGTCATTTTATGATGGGTAGACATAGCCTTAATGGCAAGTTAAAACTGTATTTGAGGGATTGTTTTTGAAAATTGGAGGCACATTAGGCATGAATCTCATTTATGCAGAACTAGAAAGAGCAGCCATGCTACTTGCAGAACATTAGAACAAGAACCTTATCATAAATAAAATAAAAAGTCAGACTTGGTATTTTATGACTTAATTGTTTTTGCTGATTTGAGTACCTTTTCTTTCCTGTTCCTCAAAATATTTAAGTAATAAAGTTTTAATTGCTATATGTACCAATTAAGAGTTCTAGGCAAAATGTTTCCAAGCAAATAATAAATGATTCAAACCTATAAATAAAGTGAAAATATGCTAAAATAGTAATGATAGACTGTGCATACAAATAAGAACACTGGGGGCTTCCCTGCAGAAGAAAAGAAAACCCTCCTTTCACCATCGCCACTTTTTTTATGCAGCGAGGGAAAAGGCAGCGTTAGCAAACAAAAATTGCTTTTCACTTTGCCAACAAGATAAATAGAATGAAATTTCAATGAAAATGACTGGAAAATGTACATGATTGATGCTAAATTTGCAAAAATCCCAAAGATATGGGTACAGTTTGTCATAAAAATGATGTTGAAATCTTTTTGTTTTGTCAGAAAAATTATGCAAAGGAAAAAATTGCCAATTTTCCTCCTCCAGCTCCAGTCCTTGCCTATTCTAGAATCTGTTTGCTTTTTTGAAGAAAAGAGACAGGAATATTTATACTTTTAAATCTTTTATTTTGCTAATCACTAAGAACACGTAGCAGACATGTTTCCGTGGGAGCTTTCATGAAGATAATGGGCCTGCAGCTGTCCCTCACAGCATCGGGGTGCACCAAAGAAGGAGCAATACATGAAAGCCCTTTGCAAACTTCAAAATGGCCCCAGAATGTTCGTTAGCCTTATTAGCCAAATGCTGAGTTAGATGCAGTCAAATGCTGTTTGTGGAGAAGAAAATGGGATTCTGAGCTCCAAATCAAAGGGAAATTAGATATCCTTAGAAGTGGGGCTGGAAGATGAGAAAAATAAACATGTCTTTACTAAGATTTATAGATCAGACCTGTGCTCAGTCCTTATTTGTTAAAACAACAGGAAATCACTTTTTTTTCCCATGGATCAGAGAAGAGCACAGACTTTGCTGAATGCCCAGCCCTTAAAACACAGAAGATCTTTCCTGGGAGGCCTATCAACACACTTTAAATAAATGAGTGAATGTTCACTAATGAACCAGGCACAGGGTTGAGTTTTTTACTTGCAATATCTTATTTGATCCTTATATTCAAACATGAAATAAGCTTGGTGCTCAATTTGTTATTCAAAAAAAAAAAAAAAATCTGAAACTTAGAAAGGGCTTGCTAATGTACCAAGCACTGTTCTATTTGTTTCGTGTAATTATATCATTTAACCTTCCTCTGGAGTGAGTTCTATTATTCCCATTCAAAGATAAGCAAATACACAAAAAGAAGCAAAACTTTGTCCACAAAGGGCTTCTGCTAAACAGGATTCTATTAACCTCACCCCTAGGTTAATACTACGCTGCCTTCCCTGTAGGGTACACAGTAAGAACGTGGTACAGATAAGATGTGTTGTATCCAACTCTGCTTGACTCCAAAGCATGATTTCTTTCCATTCTACTTTCAGAGGAGTATTTCAAAAGCTGCCAAAGCAGAAAGTTGGAGGGGAAAAAAAAGTTGGCTGACTGGGAAAATCTCTGAAGGAAAAACTGAAATTGATAAACTCAATAGTTAGTTTTGCCAAAGGTAAAAGACAGTCAAACAGGAAAACAGGAGTGATATGCAGGAAGTTTACCAGACTCACAAGAGAGTTTGAATTCCTTCATTTATGAACAGATGACACTGAGCTCACTAACGCAACTAATCTAAGGCCCAGTTCCTTAAATGAATCAGCATAAGAGTGAAAAAATGCTTTGCAACTCGAGTTTTATACCAATGTAAACCAGATATATGAAGATAGAAAGATGTCCCTGTTAGAGAATGGCAGTACAGTTTAATTCTTTTAAAGGAACTATTTGTTATATCTAAAAATTAGATATAACATGTCTGGTTTGGTGGGAAAGATTTTGTGATGTCCACTCCTGTTTAATTTAAGGGGTCTTCTGGAAATCAACTATATAATCTTCAAGCGGGGCGGTAGTGTTATCTTATTTTGTTTATAAATAAACACAGATTGCTTTGGAGCAAAGATCACTGAAAATCCAATCATTTTGTTTCCAAATCAGCAACACAGTTCTTTTTAAAAAATCAAAACTCATAACAATGAAAGAGACTTCATTTAATTCAGCCCAGTGTCTTTGTCTTATTTCCACTAAACATCTTTGAATGCGTTCAGTTGCGAACTCCTTCAATCAACTAGTCTATTGAATATCCACTGCATAAAAATAACATTTATTGAACAATGCTATGAACCAAACTTCACTTGGATTATTTTATTTAATCCATACAATAACCCTTAGAAAGTGTGTTCTTATTATTATCATTTCATAGATGAGGAGACTGGTATATAAAGAAATTGAGGAGCTACCCAAGGGCACAGAGGTCATAAGTAGCCAAGCCAAGGTTGAACCCAGATTTGTATAACTCCAGAATCTGCAATAACCTCCAAACCACAGAGGAACTGTATCTGGTGCTGCATTACATTTTAAATTTTTATTATTTAGAAACCATATTAAATCTAAAAGCTGAAAGTAGAAGAATAATAAGAATAAACATAGAACAAAAACACCCATATACTCTTTATATGATTGACTTATCATTAAAATTTTACCCAATCGCTTTGTCCTTTGTGCTCTAGATAGATGGATGCATAATACATAGATAAGTGCATAGATAGATACATAGGTACATAGATAAGGTAGATAAGTAGGTAGATAGGTAAGTGAATTTCCACTGCCTTCTTTATCATGAATGACAAATTTGAAGAAAATAGTCCTTTTTTATTCATTGAGACATACTGCATTTGGAGTTTGCCTGATGTTTTCTCATAAAAAATCCAGTTTGTGCATTCCAGGTTGGAATAATACATAGGGGTGTTGTGTCTTCCTCAGGTTATCATATTTGAAGGTTCACAATGTCCACCTACCCTTCATTGGTGTTGTTAATTTGTGTCTCTCAGTCAAGATGTGTACTATTTCACCATTATATAGTTACTACTACATAGTTAGCATTATATAAAAACTAACTTGTATAGATTTGTATAGAGCTGTATAATTTATACATCATATATATAATTACATAGTCACTATTATATCAGTATAACTTTTTCTCTTACAATTGCAAGCAATCTGTGGAGACACACTTTAATATCTTGCAAATATCTTTCTCTTCATCAGAATTTCTCACTGGATTGATGATGCTTACCTGATTTAGTTATTAGCATGATGGCAACAAAATATTGATTTTCTAACTGTAACACTTCCTCCATATTTACCAATAGGCACCTGAGATTCAACTGCAAGCAAGAACCCTTTTTTTTCTGCTCACTTATTTAGTTATCTCTATTTTTGGCAAGGACTCATAAATTCTTTTTTTTTTTCAATAGTTTACTACTGTACCTAATTGTCTTGATGCTCAGATAGTTTTAGATATGGCCAGTGAGAACATCTCTGAATTTATGTCTGTGTCCGTGTAGTATGTCCCTTTTTATTAGCATTTTCTCACTTTGTAGAATAGCTAAGTGCTTTCAAGTAACTTTGTATCCTTGTATCTACCCTGTCCCAACCTTGGATTCAGCCATTTTGTTGAGGTGTCATAATTCTTTTTCATAGTGAATTCTATTAGAGACCAACACATAGGTGCTAGTATGATAAGTTTTATTTTAATCTTTTATAATCCCTTAATGTAGAATTCTGAATTTTTTTTTAGAGCTGTCAGGAATTTTCCACCACTTAGATTATAAACTCTTTCCCATGTGGGATTCTAAAGGGTCTTGGAGAAGCTGTGAGAGGATAAGGTAAGGGCATGTATATAGATGGGAAAATAATAGCTTTCTGAATCCCATTCTTTTTTTTAAAGTTTTTTAATTTTATTTTAAAGATGTGGGGTACAATTCAGGATTAGGTATACAAGAGGTCATTGTACAGGCAAAATTTGGTCCCCACTTTGTCTGGTTTAAGATCAGGTACCCTTATTGATGTTGTGTTCCCCAATCCCTGTCCCAGCAGGATCCCACTATCGCCAATTCCTTTCTTATAGTATTAAGGTAGAAGTTCAGGCTCCGCTTATGAGTGAGAACATGTGTTACTCTGTTCTGTTTCTGTGATAGATCACTGAGTATGGTGGACTCTAAATTAATCCAAGTTATTGCAAAGCCCATATGTGTGTCATTCTTTATGGCTGCGTAATATTTCATTGTGTATGTATACCACATTTTTTTAATCCAATTCCATTTCAAAGGGCAGCATGGTTGGTTCCATGTTTTTGCTATCGTAAATAGTGTTGCAATAAACATTTGTGTGCAGGAATCTTTTTTGTAGAATGACTTTAATTCTTCCTATATTTCCAGCAGGGGAATTGCCGGGCTATAAGGAAGGTCAATGTCTAGTTGTTTTAGAAATCACCACACTGTTTTCTAAAGAGGTTGCACTAGTTTGTATTCCTACTAACAGTGTAGAAGCATTCTTTTTTTCTGTGCATCCTTGCCAGCATCTGTTGTTGTTTGCCTTATTAATGATGGCCATTCTTACTGGGATTAGGTGGTATTTCAATGTGGTTTTCACTTGCATTTTTCTGATTAGTGAGACTGAGCACTTTTTCATACACCTGTTGGTTGACCATATATCTTCTTTTGAGAAGTGTCTATTCATGTCTTTTGCCCACTTTTTAATTATACTGTTTTCTTTTTTCCTTTTGGCACATGTGAGTCCCTTGTAGTTCCTGGATATTATGCCTTTGTTAGATATACAGTTGGCAGATATTTTTTCCCATTCTTTGGGACATCTCTCTACTCTCTTGACAGCTCCTTTTGCTTTGCAGATGCTTTTCAGTTTGATGAGGTCCTACTTGTCTATCTATCTTATTTCTTATGGCATGGGCACTTGGGGTTTTGATCAGGAATTTGTTGCCAGTTCCAATTTCCATAAGAATGTCTCCTGCATTTTCTAAGGTCCTTCCAGTTTGGGGTTTTACATTTAGGTCTTTGATCCATTTAGAGTTCATTTTTGTGTATGGTGATAGGTAGGGGTCCTGTTTTAATCTTCTGTATGTTGTCAGCTAGTTTAATCTTCTGTATGTTGTCAGTATCATTTACTGAATAGGTTCTCCTCTCCCCAGTGGTTGTTGGTGGCAGTGTTGTCGAAGATGAGTTGGTTGAGAAATTGAGGCTTTGCTTTCAGAGTCTCTGTCCTGTTCCATTGGGCTACTTGCCTGTTCTTGTACCAATACCTGACTGTTTTGATTATTGTAACCTTATAGTAAAGTTTAAAGTCTACAAGTGTGATACTTCCCACTTCGTTCTTTTGCTAAGGATTGTTCTGGCTATTCTTGGTCGTTTATGTTTCCATATGAAATTCTGTATTGTCATTTCCAGGTCTGAGAATGATGTTGGTAATTTAATAGGTATTGTGTTGAATCGGTACATTGTCTTAGGTAGGATGGAAATCTTAACAATGTTGGTTCTTCCTATCCATGAGCATGGAATATTTTTCATTTATTTGTGTCTTCTTGGATTTCTTTGAGCAGTTTTTTGTAGTTGTCATTGTAAAATAATGAAAATCCTGAGGTATTTCACTTCTCTGGTTAAAATCCTGAAGTATTTCATTTTCTTTTTCTTTTTCTTTCTTTCTTTTTTTTTTTGTGGCTGTTGTGAATGGGATTGTGCTTTTCATTTGGTTCTCTGCTTGTTTGTTGTTGGTATATAAGAATGCAACTGTCTTTTGCACATTTATTTTGTACCCTGAGACTTTGCCAAAGTCCCTTTTCAGTGAAAGCAGGTTTTTGAGTGATTCTCTTGATTTTCAAGTTATAGGATCATATCGTATAGCAAGGAGGGATAACTTCACTTCCTCCTTCCCTATTTGGATACCCCTGATTTCCTTCTCTTATCTGATTGCTCTAGCTAGGACTTCCAACACAACGTTGAACAAGAGGCGTGAGGGTGGGCAGTCTTACCTTGTTCCAGTTTTCAGGGGAAATGTTTCCAGTTTCTGTTTATTTAGCAATATGCTGACTGTGGGTTTATCATAGATGGCACTTACTATGTTGAGGTATGTTCCTTCCATGCCTGGGTGTTTGAGGGTTTTTATCAAGAAGGAATGTCGGATTTTATCAAAAGTTTTTTCTTCATTTAATGATATAATTATGTGGTTCTTATTTTTACATCCGTTGATGTATTTAATTACATTCATGGTCTAGCCCTGCATCCAAGGATGAAGCTTACTTGGTCATGGTGGATGACTTTTGAGATGTGTTGTTGGATCCAATTTGCTAGAATCTTGTTGAGAATTTTTGTACCTATGTTCATTCGGGATATTGGCCCGTAGTTCTCTTTTTTGGTTGGATCTTTACCCAGTTTGGGTATCAGTGTCTGTTACTTCGTAAAATAATTTGGGCAGAATTCTGTCTTTCTCAATGCCTGGAATACTTTCAATAGGATCGGTATCAAGTCTTCATTGTACATTTTGTAGAATTCCGCTGGAAAGCCATTTGGTCCAAGGCTTTTTTTGTAGGTAGTTTTCTATTTTGGTAGGTAGTTTTCTATTTTTGTAGGTAGTTTTCTAATGATGGAGTCGATTTCTTGGGTTATTACTGGTCTATTTAGTATCTCAGTGTCTTCTTGTCTCAACCTGGGGAGGTTGTGTGATGTCAGAAAGTCCTCCATTTTATTTAGGTTATCAAGTCTGTTTCCATACAGGTGTGCATAGTGATCTCTGATAATCTTTTGTGTTTCTTCAGAGTCAGTTATGGTTTGAGGTTTTGCATTTCTGATTGTATTTATCTGGGCTTTTTCTCTCTTTTTCTTGGTTATTCTGGCTAGTGGTTCGTCAATCTTGTTTATTCTTTCAAAGAACCAGCTTTTTGTTTTCTGAATGCCATTCTTAAAATTCTCAGGAAAATTCAGGAGAGGAAGCCGACCCTATGAAAAAATTAAGAAATTATTTTAGAAGATTGAAGTTAAATTTTTTTGAAGAAATTTAGTTCCATTTGCTTTTGATCTATACTTGATTATAATTTCTCAATATTTGTTTGGGAGAAAGTAGTTCTATAAGATGCTCTTTAAAAAGAAAAGTGCATTGTCATTAAATAAATTCTGGCAATGATGCTTACCAAAACTCCCCACATAAATTCACAGCACACATTAGCGAGTTAACAGCACTGTTGAGTCTGGCATTAGAGACACAAATGGTTAACTTTAAGCTGCTATTGCCACACTTACTGGAACTCTCCAGCAACATCTGTCATCATCCTTCAGAGAATTATTTGGAAATGTTAATATGTATATTTGAAGGTGGATAGTAAGTTGACTTTAAGGTCATCTTCTTCTGTCCTTTTCTCCTCCATCTTCCTCGGAGCATCTCTCTATTATAGCTCTTAATAAATTGCTTTGTAACCAGTTATTTGCTTATCAAACAGTTCTATTTGACAGAAAGGTCCCAAAAAACAGAAATGTGTTATTTGCCATTCCTGCTACAATACCTAGCATTCAGAAGACATTAAAAAATGTAGTTAAATTAAAATATGAAATTTCTGAAGAGATAATTTTTTAAAAATTTTACCCTAGTTCAGAAGTTGCTCTCCTCCCAAACTCTATCTCATTTAGTGAATTATTTTTAAATTAAATGGAAGCATCACAGTTACTTTTCTTTGTCCTTAAGGAATAAATGCCCAGTCTGAAAAGCAAAGTAAAATAAAACAAAGAAGGACTGAGAGTTCACTTAACCACTTGGAGAAATGACATTTTAAGTGATGAATGTGGTTCCACCTCCATCTGGCCCATGACTGCATTGAATGCAGTGGTCAGAGCAATTTGTCCATCACTTCCTGTGTTCGTTCATACTCTCCTAGGCGTTGCAGTTTCAGTGGTGAATAAGACAGACAAGGTCCCTTCTCTCATGGTGCTAACATTCTAGTGGAAGAAGACAAGTAAAAAGGAAGTGAGTAAAGAAACTAAAAAAATCCACAGAGTCCTTAGCACTTTGAAGACAATATAACAAATCTAAAAACCTAGAGGGTAGGGAGAGCAGGGCGAAAACTTCAAGGATGAGAAGAAGCCAACCCTATGAAAATCTGGGTGCTGAGAATCTTAGGAGCAGGGACCAGTAAGTGCAAAGTTCTTGAGGCAGGAAGCAGCTTGGAGGGTGGAGCATAAGTGGCCTGGAACAATGAAATGCAGGTATCATATGATATTCAGTTGCTCCAGGGAGAGACTATTCTTAGCTGCAATTTGTAAGAGAGGAGTGGGATGAGGGAGTAAACGATAAAGAAAGATCTGAAAACTGTGAATAACGGTAAATAAATGTGCAAGGTTTTACAGGTACGTGATTGATGATAATGTATGGAATCTAAGAGGAAGACATGGTGGGAAAACTGTCTGCTGTCTCAGCTCTGTAAACCTTAAAATGTCCTTGCTCCTCTCCTTTTACATTTTGTTTTGTTTCTTTGTCTTCTGCTATGATTGTCTTTCCTTCTCTGTTTGTCTCCTCTGGCCCATCAGCTGATTACCGCCCCCCTCTCATTTCCATTTTTGTTCTCCCTCTTCTCTCTTTGCCTTTGCTTATTTTTTCTGTGAATTGCTGCTTCCCCTTCAACTTGCCTTTCCCACTCACATTAATATATTTGACAAACTTTCACCAAATCTCTTCTACAGTAAGTCACTCTTCTTAGTACCTCAAGAAGATACTAAGATGAATTAACTTTTCTGGGTCTTACCCTCAAGGAACTTGCTGGCTTCTATGGGAGACAGATTAGCTGATGATTGCGATGCTGTCTGTCCTATATAAAGGTGTATATCCAAGATGGCCCTTCACTGCTTTCTCTCTCTGCCTTAAGCAATTGTAATATAGCAAGTGTCTCCCAATAGTCCCGCTTTTAGCTTTCTACCCTGAAATCTATTTCACACAGTGCTTTAAAATCAATCTCTCTGAAACACTGCTCTTGTAATTTTTGAAGTCAATGTATGCCTCCAAAACTGAAAACTAAATGCAATGTGGAAACTTGCATAAGATCCTGGAATGGAAAAAGTACATCAGTTTTTAAAAAAGGATGAAGCCGGGCTCCATGGCTCAGCCTGTAATCCCGAGCCTTTGGGAGGCTGAGGTGAGTGGATTGCCTGAGGCCGCGGGTTCGAGACCCGCCTGGGCAGACGAGACCTCATCTCTACAATAAATCAAAAAAA